>NW_009229028.1:0-54104 GCF_000690835.1 Fulmarus glacialis | reverse complement strand
ATTTTGCCTCCCCTTTCCCCTTCCGATTCTCTCCCCGTCCCACTGCGGGGGGGGAGCAAGTGAGCGGCTGTGTGGTATTTGGCTGCCTGCCAGGTTAAACCAGGACACTCAGCTTGTCCTACAGCCCCAGGGCCTTTCCAGTAGAGCTACTCCCCAGCCTGTACTGGTGCAGGGGGTTAGTCTGTCCCAGGGGCAGGATTTGGTAATTGCCCTTGTTGAACTTCCTGAGGTTCCTGTTGTCCCATTCCTCCAGCATCTACAGGTCTTTCTGAATAGCAGCCATGTCCTTGAGTGTACCAATGGTACCACCTCAGTTTGGTGTTGCCGTTAAACCTGATGAGAATGCGCTTCCTAACTTCCTCCAGGCCATGGATAAAGATGTTAAACAGCATGTGTTTGGTTTCCATCCAGTAGGTTATCATGAGTTTTATACAGTCTGAAGAGAACTTGGAGATCATGTGATGTGTAGTTTATAATGGTTTAGTTCATAGCATCCAATGAGTTGCAAAATTATTTCCTCTTGCTAATACAGAGTGGATTTTGTGTGTGGTTCCTCAGTAGTAATGAGAGTACCCTTTTTAGGGTAAGGTAAGTGTTGTTAAGGTAGCTATTGTACAAACCCCTCCCCCACCCCCCCTTATCATATTTTAAAGCCTGAAGGTTCATCGTGTCATGTAAAATGAAATCTAAGATTTTTCTGAACATAGTTTATTTGCCTTTTGTTTTTGCTGGCTGACAATATTTCACACTTTTACTCTCTAGTTCTGGGGCATTCTTTTTTTTTTTTTTTTCTCAAACAGGTCAGAATTAAGCATAGACCAATTTAAATGGAAATACAAATATCATTTCAGTTGTTAGGTTTTATTTTCTATACTTCTGTTTCCTGAGTCTGAGATTACATATAATTTAAAATTCAAAAGAAGATTATTGGACCTAAATTTTACTTGTAATTCTGTTTGAAAAACTTGATTTCATACATCATAACTATAGGGTTTTTTTCCTAATGCTTTATGCCACAGATTTTGAATAGCCATTATGACCATCTCTTCTGTTTCCTGCACCCTCACCCTTTGACTGAACAGTTTTTATGCAGCCTTGTCTCTAAGTAACAAAAAACCTTGGTAATTTGGTAGTTGTAATTATCTAGACTGCTAAACATAAGTACAGTCTCTGGCGGGCTCTGCATGTAGACATGACCCATCCTACCTGTGTAAGATGAAAGATCACTTCTGTCTCTTTCCACAATTAGTGGATAGAGAGGGAGGAGTGGATGTTTCCAGAAGAAGATCTGGCAAATATGCAACAGGAAGAAAGTTATGATTACTTAATGTTCCAGTATAATGTGCTTTAGTATCTACCAAGTCTGAATCAGTTTCATTTAATTCTAGCGGGTATCTCTACCGTGGTATTTGGCATGCTACAAGCTGTTTTGTCTCCAGCTCTATGGAACTGGCCCATTTCAAGTTCCCTTAGCCATCCATACTATTTAGGTAACCAGCTGTGTAGCTGCAGAGAGCTTCAGACTGGAAGGGAACACTAAATCACCTAGTTTGATTTCCCTGATGTCACAACCCATTACATGTTAGTTAGTAATCATATTTTAAATTCAGTGACTTGAGTTACACTATATAATTTCAGTCCTTAAGACCATGATGTAGGCACCATCTTGCATCTTTTCCCTAGAACATCACGGTGTTATTTTCTGTCCAAGTCTATCAGTTTGTTCAGATTATAAAACTATTAAGAGCATTTACTTTTTTGGGTATCAGACTTGTCAGTATACATCAGCAAAGACACCGAAGCAGCAGGTGCAGCCCTAGCCTGAAGAATGAGCCAATGTAGATGCAAGGATGTGATGATCTCCCATGAAGTAGGGCTGCATACACTGCACTATGCATTGATAATGGGCTGTTACCTCCTAAAGTCAATCTATGTGTTCCTTATGCACTTTTAAATTGCTGTCCTAAGAGAAACTTTGCCTTTTACTATTCAGTCTAGGAGTGATGATAGTATTGCCTGACTTTGGACTAAGAGCAGGATTGGGGAGCTGGAATTTGCAAACTTTATACGAACCAAAAAATTGTTCAGTTGAAAGCAGTGTTAAACAGAATAGCCGCTAGCATTTTGTATTGTATCTTACTGAGTAATGGAAGAATCTTACTGAGTAATGGAAGGAATTGGAACATCTGGACATTTTCGCATTTTACTAATGGAGAGATAACAGATGTAAACTTACGGGTGTGTGGGTGGTTTTGTTGCTTTGTTGGTGTGGTGGGGTTTTTTTTGTTTTGGGTTTTTTTTTTTGTTTGTTTTGTTTTGTTTTTTGTAAACCAAAAGGGATTTCAGGCTTTTCTGGAATGATATGATGCTTCTATCATGGAGTACTTGGAAAAATGTAAGTTTACGCATCAGACTGAAGAGAACAAGAGCAGCTGCTGGTTCATGTTCTCAAAGCCAGGTGGAAGACTAAAGTTCTGCTTGCTAGCAGAGTTAACTTTCTTCAAATTGTAATTAATTCATAGCTTAGAAGCCTTGGACCAGCTAATACATGCAGCATTCAAAATGAGATTCATATTCAGGCATCCTTAGTATTGAACTTGTGTCTATTGCTCCTTCTTTTGGTGAAAGTGTTACTACTTCAAGTAGTTTATCAGATAGTCTCCTACCATTTTCTTCTGTAGCTGGCTGTGCTTGAAACCATCAGCCTGCCCCCTACCTTTTTCATTCCTTTCCCCATTTAGCCTTGTGGCTTGTCTGCCCTTAAAGATTTGCTGGCGAAGATACTTTTCCATGTGCACTTGCACCCATCTTCTTGGAAATAAGGTTATGCCAGGTGAAGAGTATATGTTTTGCCACTAAAGCTGTAATAAGCTGTTGACAATCCGGCTTCTAGTATTGCCTACATCGCCACTTCTGCCAACTAGTCATATTGCACAGAGGTGTTCTTGCACTCCTAGCTATCTATACTTGAAAATGTGTTTAATGTCAATCTGGACTCGTGTGTTCTCCATGTTTCTTTCTGGCTTTCTGACCATCTGTATTACAAACTGGAACCTTCCCATGTGCAGTTGATTTTAAGATTTGTATTTGTATGCAAAATACTAAATACAGCTGTACTCTTGATCAAAAGTTTAGATAGGACCTATGGTTTGAAAAATATTTGGAGACAAAAAACTCCTTTTGAAGATGGGAAGTGAGATTGCTGATGATTGTTTTTGAACAGACTTGTAATTCAGTGAGTATACTGAAGGAATATCAGCTTAAAAGAATATAAGCTATAGCCCCTGTGCTGTATATTTGACCTGTGGCTTTGTTTCAAAGACAGTTTTGGAAGCGCTAAGGAGGAGATAAGAGTTTTCGTTAAGTTGTTCTGTGTTGCCTACCTGGAGAACAGAGTTTCACAAGCATGTCCACAAGTTCTAGGTTCAATACGTACCACAGATGCTAACATCATGTGTGTCAGCCATTTGTTTAGTTGTGGCCAAATGTTTTCCAAAAGGTGGTAGCTTCATAAAACTGCTGGAATAAGTTGTATTGGTAGAGTTGCTAGTTCTGAACATACATCAAGAAATGAGGTATGTTGTTTTTCTTAACCTGTTGTTAGCTCTGTGATTCTGTGTTAGGAGAGGTCTGTGAGAGTAAGAGCAAGAAAGATCTGCTGTGACTATAATAATGGGGGAAAGTCTTTAAAACTAAACCAAAATGGGGGGTGGGGGGTGGGAAGGCACCCCCCCCCCCCCCCCCCCCCCCCAAAAAAAAAAAAATTTTTTTTTGTTTGTATAAAAGGTTGTCACAGACTCTGAACCAGAGGTATATCTACTGTGAAGAGTATGCAGTGCACACTGCATTAAAAATAGAATCATTATGTTGGAACTCCAGATACAACTACTTGAAACTGTAACATAAAGGAAGATCATAAGTAGGCTCACTGTTTCCATAGCTGCTGCTTGGAAGATCAAGTGACAATATGAAGGTGGATTAATGAGGATGTAGTGTTGGTGCTCTTCTCCATTCTTTCTACCTAGTAAGTCAGCTGTATAATAGGTCGTCTGACTGTGTAGCAGCACTGAAGCCCCTGGTCTGTATCATGGTCTTTTTCTGTATTTGTCAGCATATTGGAAAACATCTGCTGTTCCTAAAACATTATGAAAAGTGATTTAAATATAGCTTTTTGTAAGAAGCTGTATTGCCCATTCAAAAAAAAGGAGTAGAAATCGTGACAAATTAATATGTCTGGATTTTACATACAAATTACTGATGTTTATCTATCTTGTGTATTAGCTTTTCTGAAAACCAAAACTCTAATCTAAAATGCAAGAAGTGGTAGACAGTTATTTCGTATTGCTTCACTCTGAAACTCAATTAAAACTGTTTCACCTAGTTCTCTTTATAGGGAACTAAGTAAGTTCAGTGTGGTTGGTTGGTTGTGGGTGTGTGTTTTTTTGTGTGGTGGTGTTTTTGTTGTTCCCTCCCCGCTTCATACTTTTCTACTGCTTCTGCTCTTTTTGGCAATGCCTTTTTTTCCCCACTCCCCCTCCTCTCCCATATAAGCAAGATTGCATTGGCTTCATCATTCCATTCAATGAAAGTGATCTCTCAGAAGTTGGGAAAGGCAAAGGATCTCAGGGGCTTTAACTTAGAATTGGCAAGGTTATCTGGGGAACAAGTGCATTCACTGAAGTTGAAGATCTTGCTTTATAGTTTCCTCGTCTTTTCAGTTGAGTATTATTGGATGGCATAGGGGCAAAGCATATTTCAGTCCTCAAATACATTTTACATAAGTTGTTGATTGATACTGGACAGTTGCTTTTGGTCATGGTGAGGTAATTTGCTTTCTTTGATATAAATCCAAGAAAACCTCTCTGTCCCTTCCCTCAGCTGCTTCCCAGTGGGGAGTTTTTCACCCTTTTTGTACTTCATTGTGCAACATGAAACTGGATGTGTGGTTTTGGGGTTTGATTTTTTGCTTCTGCCAGTTCTTAAAGTGGCGATTTTGGTATGTTGAAAATAATTTTCCAAGGAGTGACAGGAAACGAAAAGAGCAGAAAGCAAGCATGGAATGAGAATCCTACCTCGTTTGAACGCTTGTCCAGGCCTAGAAACGGTACTCGGCTTTAGGTGTTCCCAAAAGCGCTACCTCTGCTTTTGCTGCCGGCATCCGTGAAGTATGGTACTTGGGTCTGTCAGCCTGCTTTATCAGGACTTCAGATCACTGCTAACAGGAGAAAGGAAAAGGCTACGTGGAGTTAAAACCTCAGTTACTAGCATATTTAGTTCAAACGAGCCTGTGCGTGTTAGAGCCACCCTGCGATCCCTTTGCCTGCTTACGTCCTTGAGTTGCCTGGGGAACCGAAGCTGACAGGCCGGGCGGCAGCACGCGGGGGCCCTGCCTCTTGGGAGGAGTGGAGGCCGGCTGCTGTGCTTGCCTATAAATAGGGCAACGTTTTGCATCTCATACTTCCTCTGTCGTGCTTCAGATGTAGAGGTGGCACCACCTCAAAAATCTTTTCCTCGTCATGGAACAAGCTACTAATTGTTAAACTGCTATGGAAGCTTGGGGAGAAATAAAAAGAAGGAGAAGGGGAAACAACTAGCATTGCACTTTCAATGTAACTTCATTCCTGTTGAGATCAGTTTTAAATCTTATAAACAAAGAAAAAAAAAAAAAAGAGGTCTAGATTGAGCTGGTGACATCAGACGTCTGAATCTTAACTGCTGTACAGGGTGCAGGTGCCCAGGCACTGGCAGGGGGCTGCAGGGCGGCCTTTGTGAGGACACAGCCGGCTCCAACCGACCCACCGCAGGGCGCAGCTGAGCCCCGCAGCCACGGTGGCGGCGCCTCGGGGAAAGCCTGGGTAAGGAGGGGCAAAATACTGGACAGTCAGAGAGAGGAATGAGGGGGAAAAGTGTGAGAAAGAGCCCTGGGAGCCCCGAGGTGAGAGCAGGAGGAGGGGGAGGTGGTGCTCCAGGCACCTGAGCAGGGGTTCCCCTGCAGCCCCTGGAGGAGACCACGGTGGGGCAGGTATTTCCCTGGCAGCCTGTGGAGAGGACCATGCCAGAGCAAATACCCACACTGCAGCCCATGGGGAGCCTGTGCTGGAGCAGATTTATCCCAAAGGACTGCAGCTCGTGGGAAGGGCCCACGCTTGGAGCAGGGGAAAAGTGTGAGGAGGAAGGAGCAGCAAAGAGGGGCTGAGGACTGACCATAAACTGCTGTCTGCGCTGCTCAGGGAGGAAGGAGATAGAGGAGCCAGGAATGAAAGAGCGAAGGTGTGCAGTGGGGGGGAAGGTGTTTTAGTTTTTGTCTTTTTTTTTCTCACTATCCAACACTATTTTAATTGGCAATAAATTAATTTTCCCCAAGTAAAGTCTGTTTTGTCTCTGATAGTAATTGCTAAGCGATCTCCCTTTCTTATCTTGACCCACAAGCTTTTCCATCTTATCTTCTCCCCCCTTTTGTCCACTGATGAGAAAGGGGAGTGAGAGAGCAGCTGGGTGGGTGTCAACTCATCACAACTAGGAAGTTGAAACCCCTGTGTGCTGTTGAGAATATTCAGCACAATTGTTCAACTGACTTTCAATTATTTTTTCTGCTACAGCATTTTCAGAATTTGTGTGTTCAAATGTAGCCTGCTGGTGAGGTCAGGAAAACTTTCTAACTTCAAATTTTTAGCTTTTGAATTCCATTACTATGATAAGTGAAACCAAAATGCTCCTTCCATGCACATTTGTAAGATACAGATTTTGATGTGTGCTTTTTTAAAAAAAAATTCTGAAGAAACTCTTAAGTAATACATACTTCTTAACCAAGGCATGCAAAAGGCAATTCAGTTTTAGGGTGCTATGCCAGCTAAAGTTTGTTAACTAGAAATGACTCATGTGGTTTCTTAGTTAATTCAAATGAGGAAAATTAATGTTTGCCAAATGAGAACTTGATGGGGTAAATAGTAAGCTTCTGGAAAGATTTGAAATAAATATTATCATAAAAAATATGTTGGGAATTGTCCTAGAGTGTCTCCATTTACAGAGAACAGATGGCATGGAGATTATTGATGGCATACAAAGCTTTTTACCCTCTTGGTCATGAGTTTGAACTGCCATGAGGCTGGACATGATTGAAAGTTGTGACCATCTGTCCAATGGCCTACATGAAATGAGTTAGTTGTCTAAATCCAGTTACTAAAGAGCATCACCTGCATCATCATGTAAATATCACAATTAATATCCATTTTTGTCTTTTATCAGTTTGCTTTTTGGAAAGGAAATAGCTTTTCAGTAATAGTCAAAGCTTCTATAGATTACAAATACATTTTTGCTGTAACGTGAATTTGCTTTGTTTTTCCCCAGATACAATGTCACTGAAAACATTAATTCATTTAAAATATCCTAGTTTTAAGGAACTACACTGATGTCCTGGCTTATTATGTTGAAAGAGGCATTTTATTTCAATTGCCAAGTCTTAATCTGACTCTGATCCCACAGTTATGCTATTGCAGTACCTTTGCTGTGCTCTATCTCCATGCTAATTGAAGGCTTTAAGGCCAGTTTTCTTAATTTTAAACTTATCTTTCTGGCTTTCCAAAACTCAGAATGATGTTACCAAACCCCTTACCCCATTCACCTTGCAAAGCAAATGTTACTATTTTCTTTTAAAAACTTGAACAATGTCAAACAAATAAAACTTTTTTTTTCCTAAGCAGATGTTCGTAAGAAGGCCTGATTTAAAAATCTGAGGCTTTTGATTCTTTAGCTTTTAGATCATAGGCTTAATTTGCAGAGAGGAAAAAAAAAAAAACATAAAAGGAAAAAATTACTGTCTTGAGAAGAAAATAAACAAACAAAAAACCTTTGCACCCCTAACTGTTGTCTTTGTTCTACTTACAGTATGCACTGTTGAGAAGAATTTTCATACAGAGCTGAAAGATTTGTTAAGATATTTGACATATTTGGTTATAAACTGAGCATTTGGAAAGACTTGAAATGGTGACTGCTTTCTTTTATGGGATTATAAAAACAGAACAGCTCATGCTGAGGATTCCTATGCTCTGTTTGGAATGCTAATAAGCATGTGAAAGGAATGAACTTTATTACTCGTCTGCATCAGTCCTTATATGTTTTTGCTATTCTTTTAGTGACTACAGTTTCCTAATAGCTTACCATGTAGTGAGGGAAGGAGAAGTTGCAAGGGACAGGAGGATAATCTGAATCCAGTTTATCGTAGCCAGATCCTTTTATTTCACTGAAAATATTTCCAAATACTTGTTTTATAGCTGTTACATATGTTAATGTGTGAAAAATAGAACTGAATGCAATAGAACTTATCCTCAGTAACTTATTCTTTTAGAGTTTGATCCTATGACATTTGCACTTTTCCACTCTCATTAATATTGTTCTGTAAATTATGCATAGTATATTGGTTGTGGCTAAATAATTTGATGCGTGCATTGGCTATGTATAGATAGAAGGAATTCTGAATTAACTAGACGCCAGTTTTTGCACCCGCAATATCTTCCTGTATTGTCAGATCAATTTGTACCACATCCAGTGAAACGTAGGCTTTTCTGGTGTGCTGAATAACACTTTAGATAATAAGATAATATAGTGCATTCTTTACCCACTCTGCATTGTGAAGAATGGAGAGGAGAGGTGGGAAATGAACTTCCTTGTGTCATTGATACTAAACAGTCGCAGGACAAGATATGTTTATGGTATAGAAGCAAGAGATAATTGAGTATCTCCCACTGAAAAGGTGAAATGCCTATTTCAAACTTAACATTATTTTCTCTAAGTAAGTGCGAAGGAACACCTGCTCCAACCTAATGAGAATAATAGTTTCTACAGTCTGAAAGGAATCCCTTTTCTCTATTTGCTCTCTTGGTCATAAGTCAGTTGGAAAAAAAAAAAAATCCATGAAAGAGGAATTTGCTGAAATTACAAAGAAATCCTGCTAAAACACTTGGTTATATGCATCTACCAGTTCCTCTGAAACCATTCATAATATCCAAAATTATGGAAAGACAAAATACCATTTATTTAGCTCTAAGTAATAACCTTTATAGCCTCAATGCCATAAAGGGAAATTACGGAGATTAGTTGCTTTGGATACCAGGTGAAGGCCCCTAACTTCATTGGCTGTTTTTCCTGCCAGATTACTCGCGGTCAGAGAGGTGATAGCAGCTGGCAGATACTTTTCTGATGGTTAATATACTTTAGGTTTTACTCTGGAATTAACAGGTTAGGCATCCCTCTCTCAACTCTGGAAACATCAGTGAAACTTGCCATAAACAGGACTCCTCAACTCTGGAAACATCAGTGAAACTTGCCATAAACAGGACATCTTTCCCCCCAGTCCATAACAAAATAAATTCTGTGGTATCTGCCTAGATCTAATATTGTTAGTACATCTAGTTTTTAATGAAAGAGTACCCATTTACAGATTAAATTTAGATTCTTTTCAAATTAGTGTTTGTTTTTAGTGTTTATTGATGAAGTTTCTGGCTCTGTTAGGAGAAAACTATCATATACTCTATAGAATACTCTTGTTATTGAAACATTGGCACATGTTATGCAAATGTGGGACACTGAAGCCATGCAAAACTTAAAGGCCTAGTTTGTGGAAGGTAAACACAAGGTTTGTGTGTGTTCGCTTTTGTTTGTTTACTCCTTCTGACTAGAATGGTAAAAAGCAGAGGTTTCCTGTGATCACGTGTAGGAGTTCTTTAACTTGGCACTGGCAAAGCTGTGTATTGATGAGAACCAGCAGTTTGAATTTGCAGAAAGAAGATATATGTTGTTATCTAGGAATGTTTTATGAGCTTCCGAAGTAATCTTCAGCAGTGCCAGTCAGAACACCGTTTTGGCATGCTCTGTAGTGTCTGTAGTGTTTGCGCTGTTCTGCAGCTGCTAAAATTGTCAGGCTTTAAACACAGTATATCTTTATCTACCATTGGGATTGAAATAACATGGTTTCATTTTTGCAGATAGAATATTGGTCATTAATATGCAAACAGATACCCAATTAGTATTTGTCCTGCTGTTTTCAATTCTGGCAGATTGTCAGAGCTGGGATTTGAAACAAGCTCCTTAGTGTGAAAGGTCTCTCTTGTTTGTGAATAGTTCTGGAGAGCTGACATACACGCTGACTTTCTCAGGCTTACTAAGTCATTAGGGAATGCTAAATGTATAACATTTTTTGTAATTTTTAGGGTGTTTAAAAATGAATTTTGCTAGAGCATTTGAAATAATGGATCTAATATCTTTCAAGATACTTGACACACTTGCGATTTTTGCCAGGTAACATACAACTATGCTGAGGCCGCACCTTGAATACTGTGTTCAGTTTTGGGCCCCTCACTACAAGAAGGACATTGAGGTGCTGGAGCGTGTCCAGAGAAGGGCAACGAAGCTCGTGAAGGGTCTGGAGCACAAGTCTTATGAGGAACGGCTGAGGGAACTGGGGCTGTTCAGCCTGGAGAAGAGGAGGCTGAGGGGAGACCTCATCGCGCTCTACAACTACCTGAAAGGAGGTTGTAGCGAGGTGGGGGTTGGTCTCTTCTGCCAAGTAACAAGCGATAGGACGAGAGGAAGTGGCCTCAAGTTGCACCAAGGGAGGTTTAGACTGGACATTAGGAAAAACTTCTTTACTGAAAGAGTGGTCAGGCCTTGGAACAAGAGGCTGACCAGGGAAGTGGTGGAGTCACCATCCCTGGAAGTATTTAAAAGACATGTAGATGAGGCGCTTAGGGACATGGTTTAGTGGGCCTGGTGGTGTTGGGTTAACGGTTGGACTTGATGATCTTAGAGGTCTTTTCCAACGTTAATGATTCTATGATACAGTTAATATAAACTAGCAGTTGTATAACTTTCACAGGTAGTTGAGAAATAAGCACTTATTTTTGGCTGAGTCTAAAAGCTACTTAACTAGAAGTCATACAAGTTAATATTTTAAAATTTATTGTGAACTGTGTTTTCAGAATTACTAATACCTTGGAGGAAAAGGATAAATATTTTAATCATGCATACAATTTATATCAGCTTTTGTAAAAATGACTAAGGTGATGCAGAAAATACAGGTTAACTTATTAGTAACTACTAGTGTCGGGGGGGGGGAACCCAAAGCAAGCCAAAAACGGTCAGACTTCTGGTAAACTGCACTTCTAAAACATTTTTATGTATTCTGCCTCATTTCCAGTCTTGAGCAAAACCACATGCATATGTCTTTCTTATGTCTTATACTTCATTCATTGGTTTCACTGATGTTAAAACTTGTTTCCTTTGTGCCAGCAACAGGCTTGCTGGGTAATGGAATCAGCCTTGTATTTATGTAAATGTAGAACTAACATTGTCTGTGTTAGAGGACTTCTTTAGACAAATAGAATTTTTCCTTTTAAGTTCTTCAAATAACTATTTCTTTTTTTCCAAAATATTACTGAATTGTCTAAAATGTATGTTTGATATTTTGGTCAAGTATAAGAACTGTAGTTAATAAGAATATGTTTGTCACTCTTCTGTCGGCCCTCTTCTTGGAGAGAAATGCAGACTGGAGAGGATTTTCAGGTTTTGGGGTGTTTGTCATGGTTTGTTACCGCATTTGCACAGAAGCTTTGGAGGGCATTTTGTGTATTTTGTGTTGATCCTGGATAATGGCTGAGGTATCTGTCTTGATGGTTGATTTTGACAGACCTTCATACTGAAGTATGGAGTAAATGTATTTGTACTAGCTTGCATTACTGAGGAGATGTACTTGTTGGAATTTCACAAGTTTTTCTAAATTTGGGATCAAATAGATTGATAAATACATTTGGGGCTGAGACTGCTGGGTTATCTGCAGTCCTTACTGAATTAATGGGAACTTTGTTAATTTTGAACTCCACGAAAGCAGGTAGGCTGCTATTTGAGAAGGAACCGTGCTGTTCAGGAAGTACTCCCAAATGTGTCTAATATTTTATGTTAAATAGTGTGGAGCATCAGCTGCTGTAAGAATGTATTCAGGTTACAGGCTTTCACAATTCATGATGCTGTTTATGATCCCTAGGTAGCTCCTTAAGGAACTGTATTTTAAAGAAAAATTAAATAACATAATTTTCTTTTCTGTTGATGACTTTGGTGATTCTTGTTAGAGCTGTGAAATGTAACCCTCTGCTAAAAGCCGTATGTTCGATGTTAATCTTCACAGTCTTGCTAACACTATTTACAGCATTCCCGAAGTATAAATAGTGAGTAGATCTATTTAGCACATTCTAAAATTTTTTTTCCGTATCAGAGAGAGATTCTTGCTGAGGTTTTGTTGGAATAGTCAGTAAATGGAACACCGAGATAGTGCAGAACATTAAGTTCTTTCCTACTAAATACATGTTAAGATGTTATTACCTCATGTATACAAAGGGTTGTTAAACACATTTGGCTTAACGTGGAGAGGTTAGCCCCATTTATTGTCTTTCAGTTTTTGAACCATCTTTTGACTTTAAAGAATGTGCAATTCTTAGGTATCCCTTCTTTTCTGAATTTGTGACCACCATACCAGCTAAAGTACGATTACTAAATTAGAAATACACTGTAACAGATTTGTCTGAAAAATCATGACTGATCTCTCCCACTTGTTTTTGAGGTGTCCATAAGTTTCTTCTTCTATTACACTGAGCTAATAGTGGCAACCTTTAACAGAGAGAATATCTTCTGATTCTTTTTTTCCTATATTTTTATGTAACCTGGCAACACAACTGGAACTGAAGGGCAGACATGCAGTTCATCCTGAAGTCCTCCTTCAGCAACTCATTTTAGAACTTTGTCAAACCAGCATGATCCTTCTGTATCTACCTAGAGAAGAAGAATCCAATGATATTGCTAATATCTATGTTTGCAGCCAATTTCAATCAATTAGAATGGAGATATGTGTGTAGGAAAAGTGAATAGTCAACACAGTGGCTGTAGGAAGCTTTGATTTTTTTTGTTTATTTTTTTAATTGGCCACATTTTCTATCTACCAATATGGATCTTTCTGAGAATTCTGTTCTTCAAGATAACTTCAACAGGGTGAAAAAGAATTTCCCCCTTAGGAATCATTGCTTGACGGGAAAGTATTTAACATGTTTTCTGTATATGGTAAGTATAATAACAAAGACATTTCTTTGTGTCCAAAGTAGATTGTACAATGCAACATTCATCAAAGCAATAAATTTGGTGTTATTTTTTCTCCTGAGCTACCTTTTATTTGGGAGATGGGAAAGTAGGAATTGTTGAATAAAGCTTTGACTTGAAAGAGATCTTATATTGTCATAGAAATCTTATCCTTCAATTTTTTCCAGAGAACCTACACAATATTTCTGAAGTAGTCACGATGACAGAATTCTTTAAACCTATACTTAAATGTGTAAGGAAAATATATTTGAACTTTTGCCCATTGTCAGTTGTCTAAATAATATGACATAAGGTTCCACTTGGCTGTTTGTGATTAACATCCTTGATTCTCTTTGTGATAACTTGGCACAGGCCATAAAGATAGGTATAATCAAGTGGAAGAACATGTAGTCATGAAATTAGGGCTTGTTGGGCTCTCCTTTTGACAAACAACACGTTTTGGAGTAGTTCTGTACTCGTTTCAAAAAGAAAGCTTCTAAAAGAGAAAGCAAGCAAACTGACACACCCCTTATAGTTCAAATGGAATTATATTTTGTCTTTTGGATATGTCAGACAAAACTTTTTCACCTGAAAATTCCTTTTTTTCCAATTAGGACAAGTTGTTCTGTTTGTTGACAAGGACTTTAAGAAAGCAGCTGTTTGGTGCACAAAAATGCTAGTGCTTGATGATTTGTAAATGCTGGCTAACTACAAAAGTTCTTATCTTTTGGCAAGGAGTATAGCAGATTTATCACCTATTGCAAGCAAACCATTTCCTTTTATTTTAAACCTGTCTTTTGCTAATTCATTATGATAACTACTAGCTCAAATATTAGAGTATACTCAACTGCTCTCTCTGTGCCACTGATGACTATGTAGACTTTGTAGTCATGGCTTTTAAATGCCCAAGTAAGCTCATGCATGATTTTGTCATTGCTGTTGCTCTTTGAACTTCTCCCATTTTTTTTTTTTTCTTTCCCCTGTGTCCTTTTAGATTAGGTGATCAGAACCTAACATGGTATTTAAGATGCAGACAAACTGAATTTATAATGTGGTCTAATGATGACCTCTGTTTTGTTCTGTTGTTTTCCTAATAATTGCTAGGATTTCGTTAGCTGTGGGCAAAAAAACCAAAGTACTGGCTTGATTTTCATAGCATTATCTAGCATTACACCAGAGCCTCACTCCTGAATGGTGATAGTCAACTTAGCCTCCATAAATGTAAAAATGAAGTTAGGATTTTTGACATGTGTATCACATGACTTGTACTGAATTTCATATACCATTTTATGATAAGTCACAAAGTCTCACTTGCAATTCTTCAGTTGCCCATTGTACTTCCTATTCAAAATAACTTAATATCATCAGTAAAACCATGTTAATTTATTGTTTGTCCCCCTTTTCTAGATCATTTGTGTGTATTTAGGTTTATTGCTGTATCTATGAATTTGTTCAGCTTTTGGTTGAACTGAAAAATAAACTGGGATTAGAATTGTCTCAATAGTAATTTACAAACTGTTTACAGGATGGGTCTCTGCTCATGGTATCAGATTAAACATATCTGCTTTTGTTTTTGAAAATCCCCAAGGGATCTCTTTCCTGTGCTGTCCTGTTCAATGTCAAAGTTTCTTTTGTTCCTTTAAACTAAGCCAGCTTCCATTGCCTGTTTTTAGCACTTCTAAACTTTCTCCCTCACTGTTCTTCTGATGTGTGAGCAGCTCTCCATTAACAGAAGCAAGCTGCTTCACAGTACTACTGTGAACTGCAGATAAGTGCTATCCTTTGCCAGTGACTCCTGGAAAAACAGTCTTGACTTGTTTCAAGTCATTACATCTTCATTCAGCTTCTGTGAAATTAACACCAAAACCTCTGTCTGACATGCTGTTCCTTTCTTTGTATTCGTTCCTTGTGTGTGATCTCTCTTCTCTGTCTCTCTTTTTGGGTTTGGTTTTTTTTTTTTTTTGGTAGATACTTGTTAATTTAGTAGGCATCATAGTAGGAGCCTGGTCTGTATTTTATGAACTTTACTAACACAGGTAAATGAAGTATCTTATATGGAAAGGAGCAGCTGCTGCTAAATGTAGCGGAAGTCCTCCTATAATCATGCGCATCGATAAGGATGCTTACTGTTGTCTGGGAATTGAGATTCTAATTCTATCTCTATTGTGCCATTAGGCTTTCAGGTAAAGTTCAAAAAAAAAAAAAAAAAAGAAGAATTTAGCTCCATTTTTTTGATTGCAGAAGACGTTGTGATATGAATTGTGAAAGGTAAACATGGGAGGAGTTTGTGTTTTATTTTTTGCACCCTCTTGTTTTTGGGTCTGGGTTTTTACTTGATCTGAATGTTTAAGTAGTACTAGGATTCCTGAAAGATGCCACATTTGTTTGCTGTAAAGAAATCCGGCCATATTTGAGCTGTATGTTCCACAGAGGAAGCAACTGTACTGAAGTGGGGCTGTGTAACATATGCTTTAATATTTGAAATCAAGTTAGGTGGTAGCAGGGTAGCGTAGCACAATGAGTTGGCTGGATATGAGTGAAGAATGGGCCTGTTATTCCCAGCTGAAGTGGGAAAATAGGGAACGTAATATGGAAGGGAGCAAACCACTCGGAATTGAACCAAGAAGATTAATTAGGAGTGATAAGCTTTATTAGGAGAGGCAGGTGCAAAAGAGGTCTTGAACTGCTTGAAGAATCTGGAAGGGAATCCAGAATTCCTGAGTCTTGGATTTCATTAGATGTTGGCAAGTAGCCATGAAATCCACTAACAGAAAATGTTTGCTCCATTTCTTTCTTGCTGGTTCACACAGCTGTTGTAGGTTATAATCTTGTACCAGTTAGGAATGCCAGAATCCGTCCTACTTCTTCAATTTTGATTTGCCCCCCATTCTCCCTGTGAGTATGTATTATAATTGTCTTTAATTACATGTTCACACACTGTCTGTCACTGGATTCTTACTCAATTTAATGCACAGGATGGATGGTATTTGGAGAATGAAAGAGTTGTGCAATTAATGAAGCTGTTGTCTCTAGGGTTTCTGCTGTAACTTGGTGCAGAAATTGAAAGTCATGTAGTGAATGAAACATAAATGAAGGAGAAGAAAAATGATGGTCTTCTAATGTAAGCCATTCTAGGGTACTGAAGATTACTGTTCTCATGGCTTCTAACTTTGAAGTTGTTTAAACCAGCTTTTCATATATGTCCCCAAAGCATTGTTCATAAAAATGACTTTAATATCTAGTCACTTGCATGGTAGGTGTGTTGGAGTAGATTGTCAGGGACCAGCACAATAAGGAGGAAGGATGAGTTAAGTTAGCTTGCTGGAAATCTGAAGGAAAGAAAATTCTTAGAACTCATAGCTACAGACAGTGCCGTGTTGTGCAAGGGATCACAGTCTTAAACTGTGCAACACCGAAGAATCAATATCCTACTTCAAAAAAGAAGAAGGCTTAAGAGATTTCAAAACCAGAATTCCATTACTACTTTTTTTTTTCCTCCCATCAGTTTGGCAGAAATCCAACTTTTCTCCATTTCCCAGGAGAGTACTGTACCCTATGTTGTTCTAGGCTGGTCTGTCTCACTCGAGCTCGTTTTGCGTATAAATCCAGCGGAAGGAAATGGAAAACAAATCTTGGACTTTTATGACCATCTGGTAAAGGCCCTATTCACTGGGTAATTTATTTAATAATAGAGGCTTTTTTCATGGTTGTGTAATATTTGATGTGAAATAGGCAGGTCTACAAGAGAAGGGCATGAAAGCAAGATGGGTGATAGAATGACTAGTCTTGTCAGTGTTAGCAGGTTTAGGTGTGAACTGCTCAGCACTTGCATGATATCAGTGGTGTATGTACTGACAGTAGATGCCTTAAAATTCCTTTGGCATTTTGTAGTAGTTGCGCTTTTCTGGCAAAATGTTGGGTTTAGAAACCCAAAAAGCCAGCTAGCACCAGTCTTTGGCTCTATCTCTGGAGCCAAAACACCAAAGATCTGGAGCCCAGGTTCCTTGACATGGATCCAATCACACTGGGGTTTTCCAGCTATAGGACATAGGTTGCCCTAGCACAAAGTAGTGCCCATGCTAAATGAGGACAAAATTCCCTTCCTCATAATCCATATCTGATATTGGCTGAATTGAATCTAGCTGTGACTTGACTGATAGCCCAGTGTGAGAAGAAATTAAAAGTAAGAGTGGACAGTAAACCTCACATTTTGTGAAGTAGCATTGTATTTAAACCAGTCAGTGTGGGGTTTTTTTTAATTTTTTTTTTTTTTAATCCATGTGTGGAAAAGTATCATGTCACTAACCAGGTTGTGTTGTTAGATATCTCTGAACTCACCTTCACAAAAGCATTTTGTTTAGCAACCTTTTTTTTTTGATCACCAAATATGGTTAGAAATGCTAGCACATTTGCACCCAAACTCAATAGCAAACATGTTGAGAATTCATAATTAAAAAAAAAAAATTCCAAAAAGAGGTTTGCTATGAACACAGAAAATAGTAAGTTCTCTGGAGTGTATGTGTTGGGGAGATAGTTTCTGGTTGTGAGGTTATAGAAATCTTAATGGGCTGCTGAGAAAACATCCTTTAATATTAACTGTGATGTTTTATATTCCCATCTTTAAATAAAGATATAACAACATATACCTTTACTTAATGGAATTTTTTTATAAAAATAAGTTAGTGTTTCTAGAGTGCTGAGATACTACACTGATGAAGAAGGTGGAAAACCACAAAGTGCTCAATTCAGGGAAAGAAAGAGCTATTTTTCAATAAATAATGCATATTTAAGGATGAGGAAAATACAAAAGTACTATTGCATCTTTTATGGTATGAACTTTAAAGACTTTCTAGTATGATTGTGTTCTGGTTTTAATGTCATATGTAACAAATGTAAGTGTAAGCCTTTTTAAGAGCTTTTTCTGTAAATTTGAGCTGAAAAAGTAAAATTTTGACTATCAGTAATTAGTCTTGGTTATATGCTGTTATTGTAAAAGGAACACTGGCAGAATGTTGTACATTCTTTTTATGTTACTGTGTTTTTTTTTTTCCTTTTTGACATAATTAAGAGCATAAGTAACCAAAATCCTTTCCCCCCTCTGCGCCACGCAGGAAAAAGAAACGAGGGATTTTTTGCTAGCAAACTTTAATTTAAATTATTTTCTTTATATAAAATTCTCAACTGTTTTTAACAGAGCTGAAACACAGTCTCTTTCTCAGAATCAGCAGCCCCATGTTCTTGATCATTGTCTTCCATTCTTTCTTCCTTCTTCCTGCACTCATGTTTTTCTAGAAATTCAGCTTCTGAAAAATCTCAGTTTTCCTGAAAGACTTTATTACCAGGTAGACAATAGCAGATTAATAACAAAAGAAATAAGAAGGAATGTGAATTCTAAAATGTTTACACTAACTCTAATTGCTCAATTATTAAGGGTTTTGGAATTCTTGAGGATGACCTTTAGCTGAGTTGTTAACCAGTTCCTATTCACTTTTCTTCCGATTAGCGATAGAGCACTTATAACCTGAAATTTCGGAGTGTGAAAATCAAAGCTAACCTTTCACCTTTTTTTAAGATTACTTTTTGATCATTAATGATTTCTGTCTTTTTCGAGTTGTCTTCTGAATCACTTGCATTATTTCAAAGTGCTAATACCGTTGTGTACTGACAAAGAAATTTTACAGAGTTAGTGTCAACCTGATCTTCATTAAAAGTTTGGGGGAAATGAAGGGAGTAAAGGGAGGGACTGTGGTGTTTTGCTAAATGGCCTTTTAGCTCCAGCTGAAATCAACCATTATAAAAATATATTTGTTATTCCTTTTCCTTCCAACATCTCATTCAAGATACTACTGTGGATTCTAGTCTAAACCTTATCCACTGTGAACCAAATCCTAATGCAGTAAGACTGGATCTTTAGGTTTTGACTTGATCGCAATAACAGACTGTAACTATCCATCGAAATAAGATTGTAATTTTTGACCTGAAACTTAGTTTTAACCTTTTTGTTTTAACCTTTTTGCTGTACCACCTGTGAAAGACTAAGCTTGCCACTCGGTACATTTGCCTTCCTTTGCCAAAGGTTTCTGAGACCAGGATATGTTGTTAAGAGTACTACACAGGAGAAAACATCTAATAACCAGTCAAGTCCAGAACTATTGGTATTCCCCCTAAGAAAAAGGCTACTATACTTAAATACACTATAGCAATTTGATTTGTGTTATCTTAGAAGCAATTAGAGCACAAAAATTGGAACTGAAGTGTTTTGAGATCCTGAAAGAAAGGTAAACATTGAGACTACACTGCTTTTCCTTTTTGAATAGGAAGTAAACAGAAGGGAGGTCAAGGCAGCAAAGATGTTATCACATTTTGCACTTTAAGAGATCAGTGTAGTTACTAGTTTTTTTTTTTTTTTAAAGTGGTAAGATTAAATTTAAGGTAAAGATTTCTAAAACACTTAATCTCTGCACCAGAGTCATCGTCATATCGCTTTCCATTTTATAGTTTGCATTAGGACCAACAGACAATAAAATTCCAATGTCAAGGTTTGGAAGACTTCTGAGCTCTTAGAAACTTGGGTAAATGTTGCAGCCTAACAAGACAGAAATAACTTAAAAGTTTCCAAGCAAACTTCAGCTTTCTCAATTTCCTGTATTGTATTGATATTCTAGTGTCTAAAAGTATGTATTTGAGAGGAAGGTTAAATGTTCAGCAAAGCCTCATATCCATGCAGCGTGTGTAGAACTATCTGAGGTATATCTTTTCTCAGCCACTTCTTCCTCATTTAAGAGGAAATCAGAGTAAAGATTGATACTGGGAAGATTTATGTACAAGGCAAAATCTATACAACATTAGGACTAAACTTTGAGGCAGACTGGTAATTTTCAGTAATCAATCTGCTTTTAAAAATCAAACTGTAACATTTCTTCTGTTAACATTCTTTGTTTTGTTAGATTTTTGTCATGACCTTTATATTCTAAAATCATTTTAATGTTCAAAATTATTTTAGTGAATCTGCAATTGAGCAAGTCAAATTTATCTCTTGTCCTGCAAACCAATTATAGTAAATTACAGTCATTCAGAACCTAAAGACTGTAATAACTCTCACAGAATTATGAGCAAACTAATGGGTCATTTATTATCAGATAACTTTGCTTTCATTGAAAACGAATATATACTCAGCTATTTTTCCTTTCTAACTCAAGAATGGCTGTTAAACCAAAAATCTTGAAAGATAGCCTGCTGTATTACTCTAATACAGTTCTACCTCATACCATGTTAACAAAGATCTATTAGATTGGAATAATGTTTTACCAGTAACAGAGCTGACCGAGTTAATTTTTATCTCAATGGAGCACTTGTTAACACTTTAGTATTCTGTCAGACGAGCGTAGTCTGGATAATATTAGCTGCGGGAAAAAATCATCCAGAATTGCTGTTGCCAGAAAGAGTATCTGTATCAAAGAAGATTCTCACCATTTTAAGTTGTCTTCCTTACCAGAATGTAGAACATGTTTTTCTTTAGTAATTTCTTTGTAGGTTATATATGTGGAGGTAGTAAAATGTCAACAATAAAGCAGGCATCGTGGAGATACTAGATGCGTGGTTGTTCACCTAAAATTTGACAAATAAAACTATCATTGTGTATGCAGATAAATTTGAAAATACATATATTCAAAATAGATATGAATGATTCATTGCTTTTTATACAGCAACAATAGTAATCACATGCAAATCTGGATATGAGTTATCTGGCATTGATACAGTTACTGTCCAAAACTATAAAAGGCAAACTGAATTTAGGTTCTGAATATACAAGCACTTTGAGCCGCATGTTATTTTTTGGTTTATGGATATTTTTTTCCCACATGCATATTGGTTCGTTATTTGCTCTAAAATTCAAAAGTCTTTCTTATCCTTAAAGCTGAAGTGCCTTCAGATGCGTATGTCAGAGCAACCTGATGCTTCTTTGATAAATATATATAATCTATTTTGAAATTTAGTACTAGCTTTGTGTTTAATCATGATCAGGGGAAGAACATTAGTTCATCTGTTGTCTATAGTTGGAGGCGCCTTTGAGAAATGTTTTAATAGGGTAATTGAGTGATGTGATCAACCAGCCTAATCTATAAAATCACAGGGAGATGGAAGAGGCTTTTTAGTAAAGGATAGTTAACAGAAGTATCTAAGCCTCAAACTACCACGGAAATAGGTTGCTAAAGGCTGTTAGTTCTGATGAACTTAATCCAAAGGGACTTAAGGCAGGATGATAGAATTTGGAGCTAATCATAATTTTTTAATTCAATTTATGAGACACCAGGAAACTAAATAGGGGTGGAGGGAGACATGTGAAGATGTAAGCCATCAAAATACCTTTTATTCTTCAAAATTATTGGAAGAAATAAAATACTTGAAGTGCTGAAAGACAATCAGGTGTGGAATAATATCTAAACAGTGCTTGAAACCAAGGTATTTTGCAATCATCTCGCTTCTGTCTAAGAGTAAGTACAGAGGAAATGGCTGGTATTAATTCTGGTATTGATACTTAGAGCTTATTACTTTTCAGAATACTTTTAGGGGGTCTTCACTTTCATAGACAGTATGTGTGGGAACCAAACATCATAATTACTGAGTAAAGCTCACTGAGACACTGTCAGTTTACCAAGATGAGGGGAAGATAAACACTTCTTTGGAAAACTAAACTTTAAGGGACTGAAGGCCTCTGGCAGAATGGCTGTATTTATCAACTGGACCCTCTTTTGGTCCTGTCTCATCTGATCTCAGTTACCTTTGCAAGGCAGAGTAATTCTCTGGTATAGGTGTATTTGCAGTTCAGTTTTGCTCAGAGTTCTGTTTCTCCTTTGATTGTTGGCTATTATATTATTTTGTGCATCTCTTTTTTTCTTTTTTTAATCTTTTTCTGGTGTGTTATGACTCCTTTAAAGTTTGTCTGAGAGTCAAATACTACTAACAAGTTTCTTCACTTACTGTTTGTAGTGATTGGAGGATTCTTGCTAGTTAATTAGATGCTCTGTTTTCTATGTCTTTAAGATCCACACTTTTAATAAGAAATTGATGAATCCTCTGAAAATTCTTTCAGATGAGAATGGGTTATTTTTCAGTCACTTCAGCACCAGGAATCAGTCCTTGCTCACTATGTAATACTGTCTTAATTTCATACGCAAATTAATGAAGTCAAACACTGAGATTACACCAGATCCTTAAAGAGGATCTGTCTAGCTGCAGATATTATTCAACCTAGACTTTGCTTTTCCCTTTTCATCTGCATCATAATCTCTGGAACTGCCACAGCTCTCAGGGAGGTTCTCAGCTGCTCTTTCCCAACACAGCTCAATTGGACTTCATATGGGGGTAAATGTCATTTTCAGGTCTATGGTGCATCTCATACTTATCCTGCCTGCTTCATTGCTTCCAGATGGCTTTAGTCCACCTTGCTTAATGTTGCCAGATCATTCCTCGTTCTTTTGAGATAAATAGATATTTTGGCTTATGCTATCTGTTACTGGAATTCGTCAACTCACATTTTATCCCCTCCCCCCCCGCTTTCATTTTCCTCCCAGAAATCTTCCAAGATCGCATGGATTCTTTTTTTCTTTTTGTTACAAAATTAAATAGCATGTTGTACCTTAAATTCTTGGGCACCAGTTAAAGTGAACTGAAAAGGCATGAGTTCAGTGGAAGAGAAGTTCTCTGGTCTTGAGCAGTAGGAATTTCGTACAATTGTAATATGTGTAAATGTGAATATACATTTTGAAGTGCTCTGATTTGTGATAAGTAATTTTTTCCCCTCATCTTATTTTTGCGTGACAAGCAAAACAACCTATAGCAGTCACATTGATACAAAGCCTGTATATGAGTCTGCATTTTTTTCACATTGGTGTTTTTATTAGCACCATTAGCTGTTAATGATGTTTTTGGAGAAAACAAATCAGGAAAATTGGAAACGAGAGGTTAGCTGCTATTACGAAACAAATAATTATTAAGTATCTTTCATTAAGGCATCATAAAAACAATGTGTTACAGATCACTTTTTAAAATAAAATCTTCCTTATGAAGGAGAAGCAAAAATGAAATGGACTAATAGTTTCAAATTTGGAAAACTCAATGTCTAAACAAACATGAAACACCAGAATTATCTATGATTAAATTCTTTCTTGCTGATGAATGGATACTAGCAATGGCATGCTGATTAAATTTTACACCTGAAATTATTTTGACTGTGACATTTAGATAACCCTTCCTGCAACTGTGTGAGTTACAATGATGAAGTACTACTTTAGTCATCATTTAGTCATTTCAGTAATTATGGGGAATATAAAAGAGCAGAAATTTAAGGCCAAATACTTTTTTCTTTTTTTTTTTTTCCTTTAAACCTAATACAAAACATTGGTCTTTCTTTAATCGTCCTTTTCGATTACCCTGTTTCCATTATTTTGGTGTTATTTGTTTGTGGGAAGGATGTTTGTTTTTAAGACGTTATCTCTTGTAGGTCTCTTTGTGTAGCTGTGTGCCCTAGGTGTGTGCTTTGTTTGTTTTAATGTAAAACTTTGTGATTTAAATGGAATTTAAAAATATCGGGTATCTGAAGGTATTTTTCCTTTTAGTTTTTCTCCTAGTCCTACAATTTTCTTCTCTAACTGTAACCTCAAGAGTATCACTGTTTCCAGCCATAAGCTTTTCTTGTAGACTCAGTTTTAAAAGATGTTATTTGTTAGTTAGCTGATCATAGAGACAGTAGAATTTTTCTCATTTTTTGTTTTGATGCTCACTTTATCTTAGAATCATAGAATGGTTTAGCTTGGAAGGGACTTTTAGAGATCATCTAGTCCAATCCCGCCTGCAATAAGCAGGGACATCTTTAACTAGGTCAGGTTGCTTTTCAATTTGTTGATGCTGCTGCTGATTCATTATTTCGTTATCCTTTATATAAAGAAGCTTTGCAAAAACAGAAGAGAAGATGATAGACCTTCACTAGTTTGATGATGGTTTCCCAGTCCTGTAGCTGGCTTCCAAGCATAAAGACCTTGTGAATATTATGGAGCATAGTTTTGCCGCTACTGCTTCTCCAGGATTTAGATCATTGTATTCTTCTAAAGCTGATGTAGTTGATTTAGCCAGCTGCTGAATGAATACTCATCTATTCTCCAAGGTCCTGGAAGAATCCGACTGTAGTAGACAAAGAACAGTAACTTACCCCTGAATGGACAGAGTAAGATTGACTACAACTGCATGTAATCCTTGGCTGTGGAATAGCATCTTCGTTTTGAGTAACTGGGGATGAATGAAAAAACTCTTGTTGGCTATGTAGATGTAGATTAAAGCTGCTTTTGAGCAAAACAGTGTTCTCATTGTATGGAATCTGTGTCCACATGTTGACTTTACCAAGATATAAGAATATACAAGTAGTAATCTGAAGGGAAGCCACATATGTTTTGTTTTCTTAATACAGGGCATTAGGTATTTGCATTTCAGATTAGAGTGAGAGCTTGCTTCAGCCGTGGTTCAGACAGCCTCTTAAAGATTTTTCTGTATGGAAATCACATTCTCTTCCTGCACCTAACTTGTGCTACTCAAGGCTTGCTGCTTTTTTTTAATATACAAAAAAAACCCTCAGCCTTTGGTCAATCTATAAATGGAGTTAGTTTCTTTCAAACCAGTCATAATATTTTACAGATTTCTGCAAACGCTGTTAGCCATTTGACTAGGTTTAGCTTTGGTAAAATTGTCTTGTCCACCTCTTATAGTAACAACATCCCCATATACTAAAAATACCTGATAACCTATGTTATTGTAGAACTCCGTACTCATATGCCTGTAAAGCAACACAAAATGAAATATGAGTCTTCTACTAGAATAGTTCAGTCTTTGTATGACTTGAGAAAATATGCATACAACCCTGTCTATCTTAGTTGTCTTCGTTTCAAAGTGGTGTGTGAGCTTTATGCCTCTTACTTCCCATCCATAATTTTACATTTATGCTAGCAGTATGCTTCCCATATGCCTGTACTGAGTCATATGAAGTTTGAAACTGGTACATCTACATTAAAAAAAATCAGTGGCAAAGCATAGTGCTCCTTATTTGAAACTTCTAGCAATATTAGAAAAATTGCTTTGACACTTAAGAGCAATAAGCTTGAAGAAAAATGTAATCAATATTGTGTCAGGAGTCATGAAATGTGGAAGATTTCTCTGACGCTTCTGCTTGTGTATTTTTTTTGTTTGATTGGGGTTTTTTTAATGCTCTGGTATGCATCTGAGTTACTGCAATCATGAAAGTGTGACTTGCGTGAGATTTCCTCTTTTCCCCACTCTGCTAGCATCTATCCGATGTAATGTTTCTTGCATGCTTTTCTGCAGTTATATTTGAATTATTGTCAAATCCTTGCAATCTTTTGGTACTCTGATGGAACGTTTAATGTCTTTCCTTCTTAACATCCTTTAAATGTTTCCATAAATTACGGAAAATGTCTGATAGGGGGTCATTTTCTGTTTAGAACTTAGTACATAGACCATTAACATCTTCTTGAGCCTGATCTGATGTGTGCTTTTTTCCAACCATAGTATCAATATTTGAAAAATTTGTTATTTAATGTTCCCATATTTAATGATCAGCTGATTCATAATTTAGCCTATAATGAAGAAACTAGGTTTTTTTTTTTTACTGTTCCTGTTTCCATCCTTGAAGAGTTCATTTAATTCACTGAATAAAATACCTTAATGCAGGGTTTCTGGTTATTGAAATTTATTGTTTATTATATTTGGGAATTTTTAGTTTTCCTGTACAAAAGAAACTATATACTAAGCTCAATTGCAAAATGAGTCATCTTTGAGTATCGTTGGCAAATCATTTATGTTCAAACTCAAAGACACTAAAGCACCTGCAAAAATTGTGAAGTCCTCAAATGTTATAGCAATGTAAGCCATAAGAGAGGGGAAGCTTTGTTTTTTTCCATCCTTCATCTGTGGGAAGGCAGGAGGAATCTAATGCTAAAGACAGTTTTTTAAAATGATGAGTAGATAAAATGAGAACAATTCCGCTACCATAGGGAAAATGAACTAGGCTGAAAATCTAACAACATATTAAAGAGGTGATGTCAGGTGTGAAGAAAAGAAATTAAGCTTGTTAAGGAAAGAAAGGGCCCTTACCAACTTGGAATCTTAGATTTTGCTGTTTAGGATTGTGCAAACTTGTCTTACCTAATGGAAAGGTTGATGAAGATGCTGCATAGTTGAAAGAGTTGAAAAATGTGAAGAAATAAGAAATAATAGTATAAGAATTAATTGGCTGGGAAGAAGTAAAATTATTACTAAATGTCTAGGAGGGCTCTGAAAGGAGAGAAAAATTAGGTAAAGAAAGTCCAGCTGTGTAACAAGGCTTTGTTTGAGGGCATTTTAAGCAGAGCCAAGGATTTTCTGTGGATGTTACAATTGCACATACTGAAAGGGACAAGAGAAATAGAATAACAGACTTAAATATTAACGAATACGTTTTAAAGTAATATGATTTTTTATTTTAATTGATTGAAAATCTATGAGGAAAGTGAAATGTAAGAAAATATTTGAGGGTAAATCAAGCACCACCAAAGATGAATTGTTTTCTACCAAGAAAAACACATCTCTGTTGTAGAAAAGTTGAAATGTTTGAGTTTTTCTTTTCCAGTGAGTAAAGTGAGCCAATATAGGTTAAGAAAAATATTGACCAATTTTAAAGTAGAAATCAATAATTCTCAACCGTGTCTTTTTGTGTTAGATAAAGCTTGCTGTGTTGTAATTTCTTTTTGGTATATCTACAGGTAAGCGACAGCAGCCATGTGGGAGGGACTATTCCAGAGAAGACAACCACAGGGTGGCAATAAAAAGTAGCAGTCTCTTATTTTGAGTGCTAGTATCCTTAAGCCATCAAACTATGTTGGTGAAGCAAAGCTGAAAAAATTTGGAAAAAAAAATGTAGTCAATGTAATGGGATGTTGAAAGACTTAGTTCTGACTCTAAAAACAAATACCATTACATAGTACGTTGTTTATACATGAATTCCTGGAAAGTGGATACTTCAAATATAAAACTGAATTTTTCTTTCTTAAGACTATCATACACTACCTACTTAACAGGCAATCAAGTGTATCCTTTGATTTCATAAAATTTGTTTTTGTAAGGTTATTTAGCCTTAGTAAATTGCTCGCTTTATCCACCAATAGGTGCAAAAGGGCTTACTTGTTCCCCAAAAAATGAAAAAATCCCCCCCCCCCAAGTTGTCACTGCTTTCCTATTTATAAACTAGACACTAATAAATGTTTTTTTTCAATTAGAACTAAACTGGATAAGGGGATAAAAGCCGCAAAGATACGAGTAGGGGGTGCTTAGTCAGTGTCCCTGCTGAAGGAATGGCTTCAGCATGAGTTCACACTTTGGTACAAACTAGACAATCTAGATGGAGCAAATGCCCTAATTGTGCATCTCATTAGATGCCAGAGAATGTATTGAAAGGTAAGCAATTATAGGAATGCCCTAATTGTGTGGAAAAAAGCTTCAGTTGAAGTTCAGACTCAACTACCAGAGAACGCAGAAACTAAACAGTAATGTAACTGGCTATATGAACTGAGTGTATTTATTTTTATTTTATATTATATGTATTATTTTACGTATGTTCTCTGATATCTAGTAATAGAAGTGCTAGGGTGAACCCTCTGCAAAACTTCAGGCTCTGGTTTCAAATACAGAACTTTAAGCGGAAATGCCAGATCATGTGGCATACACCTTTTTATCCAACACAAGCTAACTGTAAAAGGAAAAAGGACTGACTGAAGTTCATACCATTGAAAAAAAAAAAAAAAGTAACAAAACAGAAGTATCCAAAATCTATTGTAGAATGAATAATCTTTGTTCTAAGTGAGAGTAAATAAAAAAGTCTTTATCACTTAAAAAGCCTATTTTTATGACCTTGAGTTATGGTTTCACATATGTAAAACTACTTTTTTTGTTACTGTTTCCTAAATATTTATTTTATTCTTTTAAAGTTGGGTTCCTCTGAAGGATAAATGCGTGGCAATGTTTATACCACTTAAAGTCCATTTCCCAAGGTAGAATTAAGTTGGTCCAAAGTAATACAAAATAGATTATATTACAAGTTCTTGGTATCAGTGTCTAAACTTGAGGTTGGGGCACTCTGGGGTATGGTGCCTCAACCAGTCCTCACCCTGGAGTGTTCCTGCAGATCATGTCCTAATCACATCTTCTGACAGAACTGTGCCAGCATCACACTGCTCTGGTCCTTGTCTAGGATGGCAGGAGGAGAGAGGAAACACGCTTCTGCAGGGGCAAGGTCCTTTTCATGTCGGAGCACACAGAGTAGTGCGTCCCTTGGCTGTGGAAACGCAGCCAGTACCAAGAACAATGATGTGGAAACCAAAAAAAGTTAGGATTTCCAGTTATTTCCACACTTTATGTTTATCTTTGGTTTCACCTGGTCTGAAACAGACAACAGGAAATTTAACTTAATTTCTCAGCTCCCCATGCTTTTTACATTTGCTGTTTAGGACTCTAAGTTCTGCCTCTCACCTTTCCATATTACCAAACAGAAACTGATTTGCAGTAATCTAGACTTCGAGCTGAACATTCTGACCTCAAATTATGAAGTTCAGAGGGCTCCTTGTTGGTAGCACATGAATTTCAGTGTTTGACTCAGCGAAGCAAGATCAGTGGAAGTGGGGCCCAAGTGCAGTGCCTTCTAATAAAAATAGAATAGTTTCAAATATAACCTTCAGTGATGCCAAGGAAGTGAAGCTAAATGGAAATGATTTCAAGTTTTTTATAAGAACAAGAATGTCCACATGGTATGAATGTTATACATATGCATATGTTTTTGTGTTTTTAGTTTGTTTAATTGCTAAATTCATCCCTAGTCCTTTATTTCAAGGTTTTGGGGGAACTGGATAAAGGATCCTACAAATGTGCCTACTTTTTATTATTATTATCTTTAATTTATGTGCTTCTATCTATAGACGTAGCTAGATAAACATTAAGTTAAACATTTTCTCTATGGGGAAAGAAGCTAGGGTATTCCAAGCTTGAAGTATGATTGTAGCTGCCTTAATTGGAAGTCAATTGATCAAACACTGGGACAGGCTTCCTAGAGAGGTGGTCTGTGCCCCAAGCCTGTCAGTGTTTGAGGCATTTGGACAATGTCCTTGATAACATGCTTTAGCTTTTGGTCAGCCCTGAAGTGGACAGGCATTTGGACTAGATGATTGTTGTAAGTCCCTTCCTACTGAAATATTCTCTTCTATTCTATTAACACTGTTATTGTCTAAGTAATAGCTTGAGAATGATAATGTCATGAGCCGTGAATTATGAATTACTTTTAAAAACAGAAGGGGCTGCAGAAAACATGCTAAAACGCCTCAAAAAGCCTCAGGCTTGGTTATTTTCCTTTGTTACCTCATCCACAGTGTATCGGATTGTAATATGTCATTGTAGTTGACTAAAAATGACAAACATAATGTCCCTAATGATTGTTTTTCACTCAGAACTGCTCACAGAGTGTTAATATAGCTTATGGTCACTTTTTCTTCAAGCTGTCTTTTTGCTGGATCTAAAAATCCTTAATTGCAGGTTTTCTGGGTACCAAAAGACATGTAAAAATACTTAAAAATGAAACAGCAAATGGTAGACTATCACTAATAGCAGATAACAATTACAAATTTTGTTTTCTACATTTTTAGTTGAAAATAGAAAGCGGACAAGTCCAAGAGTGCTATAGGCAAAACTTATTTTAGGGCAGAATTGTAGTTTTTAATAGTAATTTTCATTATATGTATTTATCTAGTGTGCACAATTAAGTCCCATTAAAAACTACAAGGGAAGTACCCTTTATTTTAGCAATGTCTTCTGTTTGACTGTTTACTTTTTAGAGGTGGCTCTTGTTCATCAAATCCCTTTTGATGGACCTAAGAATAATTACATATTCTTAGACTCCTTGCAGTCTTGTTTCTTTTTCAGAAGTTTAATTTTCCTCCATTTTTTGGGGGTAAAGGAATATTACAATTAAGATATTATTTTTATGGATGAAAATAGTGTGACATAGTCAAAGAATGTCTATTTTTAAAATCCCCTTGCTATTCTGAAGTTATTGAAAACAGTATACAGCCTATCAGTACTTGGTATTTCTTGTCACATGTTGAAATGAGTATTATTCTATGTGACATAGTAAAAATATGAGTTGGGGCATTCTGCAGTCAAAGACAAAAATAAGAAGGAAAAGTTTTTGAACAATGATTCTGGTAAGGCTTGTTTTTGTCGCATTTCTCTGAAGTTTGGTAAAACTTCTGCATTGCAAGTTCCCTGTCATTGTTCTTTCCCTTGTAGGTACCATTGACTATATAAACATTTCGTAGAGCTTGGTCTGTAGATGAATTTTCTCTCTATGTAAAATGTTTTAACTTTATTATATGGTGCTAAGAGCTTCAAACTAATTTTGTTTGGTCAGATCCGCTCTGAAGCAGAAACACTGATGCACCTCAAACGAATACTTCAGTGAGAACTTAGAGCAATTATGCAAGCCATTGAGCTCTAGATTATGCCAAATGCTGATTGTAACATTGTAAGATTATCTTCTGATTGCCACAATAAAAGCAGCTACTGTTAGTCAGCCACAAAATATTTTTAGAGAACAGAAAGGTACACATTAAAATATAGCCAAAGTCCCAGCAAAGGTTATGGTGAATAGGCGAAATAAGAGGGCACCTGAAAGATGGTTATTTTCATACTTTGTTATAGTGTACGTTTGGGCGGTGATATCTCACCTTTCTTGTAACTTCTGAATCAGGATCTGTTTGTAATGCCTAAAGTAACTCTGTTTGTTACACAGTCTATATATACTTCTGGGTTAGCTTTTAAATTGTATAGCTAGTATACCAAGATGCAGTAGGCTTCTCCCTGTCCCCTTTAAGTACTTTTCTGATGCTCTTGCAGATTCTTGTTCTCACGAGAGCTTTAGTCTGCTTGATTGTTTTGTATTGGCAGTAGTGCCCATATACACCTCAGTGATTGCCTCTCCTCAGATTCATTACTTGAGTGGAGTTGATTTGACTGAAAGCTGATAGCCTTGCTCCTCCTCCTATGTAATCCCTTTCATGGGGGACCAATGCCTGTGAAACCAACTACGTATTTTGTAAATTCTGTTTTGAAAGTTATTGATGTGAAGGATTCAAACTGAACAGTTGATAATTGTGCTAGTCTTGATGTATCTAAATGGAAAGTCCATTATTTTGTTAATCAAATTTTAGTTGCCTCATAATGACAGCTTCATACGAGGCCATGTTCTGTAGTGCATATCAAAAAGAGGTCTTGTCTTTTCCCACAAGAGTAGTAGAGATGGTATATCAGAATGGAGAGGAACGTTAGTGTTTTGATAATTTCCATAGTTGAAATACCACAGTCATAAATAAAGACTTTGTAGAAAATTAATGTGAAGGTTGTGCTTTTTTTTTTGTACACTAAACTTGTTTAATTTTAAGAACTGCAACCTCATTCTGTGAACATGGGAAATGCTGCTTTCACGGGTTTTTGTTGGTTTTGTTTTTTTCCCTCAGCTAAATAGCTTCTTTTTAAAAGAAGTCTCCTACCCAAACAGCTTTTTATTTCTGTAGAAGGTGGCAAAAGATTCAAGGACTTGTGGCCAAAGTACACAAGTGGTGGAAAAGAATCGCTGCTGTAGTTGGCTACATTAAAAAAATACACTGAAAGATATTTCTATGAAAAAGCTGATACCTCCCCCTGTGAACATTTGGTTACCTGGATGAATGCCCATTCTTTGCACTAAAGGCTGCAAAAACTGCAAATATATTTAATTATCCATTGACAGCATCTAATGTCTATGTTAATATGATTAGTTAGAATTTGGAGTTTCCAGTGAGATATTAATGTTTTTTGGCAGGGTCTTTGGAACATGGTGACTTGCATGCTGTAGCCGCACTTCTTTTATTTGGCTTATTTTGTTTGATTTCCTTGAGAGGTCTCTGGCATACACAAATTCAGTACTATCTGATTTTTGCAGATTCCTTTTTCACATGCATTTTTTTGCTAGTTAACAGTGTGATGTGACCTTTGTTGGATTCCTGCATGTGCTGTTGCTGACACTGTTTGGGTTTCTCCTAGGTTGATCTTGACGCTCAAGGACTTTGCATAGGTAGCAATTCTCCTTGAAGTATGAGAAGTGTGTATTATTAGCCAACAGAGCATGTTCCTCTGCAAAGTCATGACATTTCATCTGCCGTATTTTTTTTTCTTCTGTCCTCGTCTTCTGTCTCTTGATCATGCTTTAAAGGAGAAGGTTAGAACACGTAACTGCTGGGTAGTGCTGCCTTTGTGAAACTCCCATTCTAGGTTTATTTTTCAAAAGGTTTAGTTGGATTTCATACAGACTTGCTTTTAGATTAACATGGCTGGATCTAGACCATTGCTTGTAGACTACAAACCATTCACGTGGAGCGTAAGTCCAGTGCAGAAGCTGTGCAGGTCAGGTCAGCATAACATTGGGCTGCATTTACGGTTCCGGAAAGGCAGGCGGTTAGCAGGGGCATGGTCTTTCTGTCATGCGATTTCCAGACTAGAATTCTCTTGTATAAAACTGGATGGGATTGCATGATAACCAGATGCAGAATGTGCCTGCAAATACACCCTTAAGAAAGAAAATTCCCAGTTCAGAAACAGCTTGGACATTTTGGTACTTCTATGAGTACTACTCATGTATTTTTATATGGTACATGTGTAACAGGATATTCATAACGGAGGCTTTATTTCCTTTACTTCAAATGCTTGCTGTAGCTTCTGTACTCTCTCCTGAATTTCTGGTTAGTTTTACATGAAAAAGTTAAAATGTTGTAGGGGAAACTTGCTCAAAACAAGGGTGAGTGATGCATAGTCTCTCTCCTAAATTACTGTTTTTAGCTCCAGAACAAGTCTCATCGTCTTAGAGATACTCTTATCTCTTATTCAGAGACTTATGTCCATATCGCCAATGGAAACACACTCTGTGGCCTGTCTTTAAGAACGGTTACAAGGTTTGCACTTTGAGTAACAAAAGGCAAAGCAAGTACCAACCATGTAGGCCGTATTTTGGTAAGGTTGTCAGCTGCTGTTGTGCTTCAATACAGATGCTGTTTCAGCAGGCAGCTCTTCTGAAAGAAATGTCTTTAAAAATGAAAGTAAAATGAAGTGCTTGGAGAGAAAAAAAAATTTGAAACTCTAAGCTTAATATGGTTTATGATGAGATTGCCCTAGAGCACTGGGAGCAAGCCAAGCATAAAAATTAAATGCCTATCTGCTTTGTGTCTTAGAGAAATACCTTAAAAGCTGATGTGCCAGAAATGGACAGTAAAATGATCCACTGTCTCACTACTTTCTTCATAGGGTAAAGCTGCTTTCCTGAAGCTCTGTTAAATCACTTGTATCTACTACCATGCCTCATCTGAAGTTTTAAATGAGTCGAGTGCATGTAGCTTCCTCAGTTACCAACCTGCCACAAATGTTCACTGTGTTTGCAGAACAGTGTTTTCTGTAGAAAAACAAAAAATGTTCTAGGTGATACCATGCAGACCTCAGGCTGATAATATTTAGTTACAGATAAATAATTCTAACTAGACAAAGAAGAACTTACGATATTTCTGGGAACTTTAGGAAGATCTATCAAGCCGGTTTTAATAAGTGTTAATTTATTTTTGTGGAATTCTTCTGTAGTCCTGTGCCTCTGCATGTGGTAAGTTTTAATTACTCTCTTCTGTAATGCAGTCTCCAGACACTATAGGCAAAAGATAAACATTGTGGTTAAGTAATTTCTACAACCAAGCTGAATATGTGAATTCCGTTTTGCTAATTAGCATATGTACTGGGTTTCAGTACTTCCAGAAGCATTTCAGGTTCCCGATTTTTAGTCGGACTTTCATTGTCCATGATGTATAAAGCTAGAATTGCCAGTAAGATCACAGCCTAGGAACTTTATTCAGATTGCTCAAGAAAAAATCTTCTACAAGACATGTTCCACGTATTGTACTGAAATCCAAGGTAATGGTTATCAAAAGAGCTTTGTTTGGACACAAAACAAAGCTACACAAAAAGCAAAACAAAACTGGGGGGAAGTGGTTTAGTTTGTTTTTTAGTTTTGGGGGTTTTTTTATTTGGGGTTTTTTTTGGTGGGTGTTTTGTGTGTGGTTGGTTGTTGTTTGTGGGGGGGTGTGTGTGGTGGGTGTGTTTGGGTTTTTTTGGGGTTTGGTTTTTTTTTTTTTTTTTTTGGAAGGTGAACTTAAAAATTTATTCTTGTTTCTGTAATGACTTCATAAAGAGGAAATTAGTGCAAGGGTCATTTCCCCAGCAGGTAGTCCTCCTAACTCATAGAAGCAGAATGAACCTGAACAGTGCATACTCTTGCGTGGTTAGCTACACGTTTCAGTGTTTTTATGTATGCTATACTCTCATTTTAATCTGTGTCATTTTCTTGAAGAGATATAGGGAAAACAAGTATAAAAAAATAATACTTTTAATTGTTGAACATATCCTAAGAAGTTTATTATAACACACTGCTTAAACATATTCATATTTATCTGAGAAGCATCAGATTCTATTATGCACTCTTTGAAAACAAAATGAAAGGGTGTTGTGATGCTGTGTTGCTCATGGAAGCATGCAATGGTCAAAGAAAATCGTAAAGATACATTTGTGTTGGTCTTCTGTGAGATGTAGGGAGAGCCTAAAGATAGTTTAAAAAAAAAAAAGGATGGGGAGGAGGAGAAGGAAGCAGGGGTTGTGGAGAGAGGATTTTCATTGACTTGCAATATATGCAGTACTAAACCAGCAGAATTTGATTTATGGTGATCTAGTTACACTTGAAAAAGAACATTCCTAAGTAGCTGAGGAGGAAGGTGCACAAAACTGTAGTGAAGAACAGCTCTAAATGGAGTTTAAAGCTGGTAAATGGAAATTCTTTGTCTCCAGCTTAGAAACTTTTGTGAATATTGGACTTTATAATCCTATGAGAACTTGTAATAAAAATTAATTGGAAAAAGACATCATCAGCTACTTCTGTTGGTAATAATTGACCATAATCTTTACATGAATAAATGGATGTATATTGCATCATTCAGAGAGTACTTAGTATTGTAAAATGTCCACAAATGTGAAAATATATAAGAATATTCCTACCTCAGTTCAGTGACTGGTGAAGAAAAATTTTTTTATTGCTGTATGAAACTTATAATAGTAGCTACTAAGATATACCCAATGCTCAGCATGAATACTGAATTGGTCACTTACACCATAAAATTTTCTATGCTAATAAGATTTGGAGATTTTTACTCCATAAACTGGGGTACTAGAACATTGAAAACAATCAAACAAACCTATTTTGTTTCCTATTTCCTGAAAATAGGTGGAAGCCTAATGGATTTCCTTATTCTCTTTGTCTTTTTTTTTTTTTTTTTTTGTTGTTGTTGTTTAGCCAGATCTACAGCTTTCTTCAGTTGATTCAGTGAGTAGTAAAACAACACAACAGTTTTGGAGTAAGAAATCTAAAATTCGTTCAAAAAAAAGCAAGTCTAAGGAAATCTACATTTAGAATAGCTTGGGTTTTGCTCTTTTTTTTTTTTTTTTTGCTTTGGGTTTTTTTTTTTTTTTTTTTACTTTAAAATATACTAAAATACTATAGTTGCATTTCTCCAATTCTGTGTATGCAGTCTGTTAGTGCCAGATTGTCTCTTGTGGCCACTATGACACAGCTACTAGAAATGACAATGAACAAGAAATCATAACACTTCATGGCTCTTTTTATCCTGATGAAAAGTGGGCCAGGCAGTTTTTAAGTCATTTCCTAGCTGAGTTAGACTGTCCTTCCTCCCACCCCCTTCCAGCCTTTGATTTTTAAAAAATGAACAAATAGCCTTGACATTTGTTAGCTTTAGGAGCTTAGTATGTTCTCTGAGTTTTTGTCTGTTTGAATAATGGAGTAATTTAGTGAATGCTTTAACTTGAGTATTATAGATATTGACTAAAATTAGTAATTATTGAAAACTATTGCTTTGTTGAAATTAACAGGTATTAGTTTTTAATTTTTAGGTATTATCAATTTATGACAAACAATTTCTCATTTGAAGAGGACTTAGAGTCTTTTAGTATTCAGATTTTGAGAAGCTGTAAAAGACCCTGGGAGCACTATAGCAAATGTGTGAATAAACATGTGAAGAAGTTTTGAATATATGCAAACACAGTAATGCATTTTAATTTTGCTTAATTGAATTCTGTTATTTTGTGTTGCTGGGAAGGATTTGTGAACATTGTTTAGTTCATTTGCAAGACAGTCATATTAGCAAATTGCACCTTTCTTTGTGTAGGGTTAGATACTAAAGTAAAAATAGGTGAGGGAAACCTAAGACTGTAGCGGTACTTCAGCAGACCTGGTGCCAAGTCCCGGTTCTATGCAAACTGTTAGACCATATCCCAATATCTTTCCTGTGCTGTGCATTGTTTTGATAATGACCACATGATTGAAAGATTTTCCTTTCTCCGAATAAGAAGTTGAAAAGATAGGCTAGTTCTAATGGACTGGAAAACACAAGCAGCATAGTTCCCTTCTTGTTGTGATTTAATCCAGCAGGCAGCCAAACACCACACAGCTGCTCACTCCCTCCTCTCCCCCCAGTGGGACGGGGAGAGAATCTGAAGGGTAAGTAAGAGTGAGAAAAAACTTGTGGGTTGAGATAAAGACAGTTTAATGGAACAGAAAAGGAAAGGATGATAATAGTAATAATAACAACAACAATAATGATGATGATAGAATATACAAAATGAGTGATGCACAATGCAATTGCTTGCCACCCGTGCTGACTGATAACCAAGTAGAGATCGCTACTTCCTGGATCATGCCTACCATTCATATACTGAGCATGATGTAACATGGTACGGAATACCCTGTTGGCCAGCTGGGCCAGCTGTCCCGGCTATGCTCCCTCCTAGCCTCTTGTGCACTTGGCAGAGCATGGAAGCTGAATGTCTTTGACTAGCAGGGTACTTAGCAACAACTAAAAACATCAGTGTGTTATCAACATTCTTCTCATACTAAATCCAAAACACAGCAGGAAGAAATTTAACTCTATCCCAGCCGAAACCAGAACGCTCATTCCACACACATTTTATGGAACATGTATAACAAATTCATGAAATGAGATTAATAAACCCTGGGTATAAGCTTATAATAAAATAGGAGGAGGTTGTTTCTTAGCTCACAGTTGTAAAACGTTCATAGACTGATGGAAGGAAAGGAACATGCCTCTCAATTCCATTCTTTTTTCGTCCCAGATGATCTCTTACAAGTGGGAGAGAGTTCTAGGGGAAATAAACAGGTTGCCTCTTCCATTGTTTGAAGGCTTATCAAATGGATTTAAAGAAAAAATGTAATACCTGTAAACATGTGTCTGTTGTACAGATGGCAATGTAATTTACTTAACTACTTATGCAGTCTTTCATTGAGCCAGCGTGAAGTGTTCAATTCATAAGAAGCAGACTTAAGCTTGCCTTGAGTTCCAGTGAGTGTATAGGTCCAGTCTGATAACCTGAGCAAACTCCTGCCCTGCTTTGGAAGAGTTTGCAGTGATAGAGTTTTTGGATTTTGGGCAACAAACACTGAGGCTAGGTAAATTCCCTTAATTTCTTATCTTTATTCCTTTCTCTTTCTGTCTTGAAAGTAATGCTCTCAAATAGATCTCCTCCCTGCCCCCATAAGTACAATTTTAGGTAAAGAGCACGAGTACATGCACAAAGAATTTTGTCCTGCTTTGGAAGAGTTTGCAGTGATAGAGTTTTTGGATTTTGGGCAACAAACACTGAGGCTAGGTAAATTCCCTTAATTTCTTATCTTTATTCCTTTCTCTTTCTGTCTTGAAAGTAATGCTCTCAAATAGATCTCCTCCCTGCCCCCATAAGTACAATTTTAGGTAAAGAGCACGAGTACATGCACAAAGAATTTTGTATTGCAGCTGTTTCTTTTACTCGTTGCCTTTTTTGATGATGGTTATTTCAGTCCAGAAAGATCAAGATTAGTCAAGCCATACTATGCTTTCATATCAGATCTGTTTTAATTTTGAATATGATGTTCCATCTTTCAACATTTCTTTCTTAATAATAATGCCACATTTCATTTTTCTTCAAGCTTGCTGAGAGTTTCAAATTGTTTATAAACACTAGTCAAAACATTCCCTAGTTATTCATATTTTCCAGGTGGGGATTTCGAGATGAGGGGGAGACTAAGTGACTTGCCCAAAGTGTCAAGCTAAGTATCTACTAACATCAAGCTCCTGTTTTAGCCACTATGTGTCCTCCCTTCATTTACCAATTCAATACCAATTTATCACTAGAGATGAGCTAAGAAAACTGGAAAAAAATCCTTCATACAGAAAATGGAAGACACGTGTGCATTTAGGTGGTCTCAGTGCCTTAAAGGAGGAAAGGAAGGCTGAAAAGAGACAATATATGCTGAGATAGATCAGATAGCAGGTAGTGTTGTTAAGCTCTTTAGTTGGATTAAGAACAGCTCGTCTGTACAGGCAGAAAGAAGGAGAATCAGCTTTCTCTCCTGTGCTTTCCTACGTGGTGAAGCGTCAGTGGTAGGCTTGCTTTTCAGAGCTCAAACCTGCAAGATGCAGTAACGTGTAGAGCCAGGGCTTTCCCGTGCAGCCCTGGAGAAGGTCAGGGTGCCCAAACACAGGAGCAGAGTGAGGCTGGGCCCCATGTATTCACCAGCTTGCTGTGCCTGCCTTGCAGCCGTGGGCCGCTGCGGCCAGCAAGGCCAGCTCTGCAGTAGGAAGCCAGAGGTGCTGTCTGGAGACCGTGTGTAGAGTTAATATGAAAATCTCTTTAGCCCCAGTGAAGCTCCATGTCTGAGTGTAAGATGCTAAATTACTAAACTTGTATGTCCTCAAAAGGAAGATGGGGAAAGTAGTGTCTGTAAATGGCTGGACATAGGTGCAAGACTATGGTTGTAAGAAGCAGTGACCGATGGACTTTTAATTCCACTTCCCAAGTAGGGGTGTTGCACAAGATGTCAGCCGGTGTGCTGGCTGGAGCAATCTGCCCCCTCATGCCCTTCTGGCCACCTGCGGCTCTGATGGCGGCTGGCAACAAGACCACAATGCACTAGGTTTTTACTTTTACGTGAGAAGAATCCTGAGGTAGGAGGGGGTAAAACTGAGTAATCGTGTACAAACACACAGCTTGCTGTTGTTTCATGAGCAGCCTGCACCAGCCTGTAAACTGTTCAGGCTGGGGAAGGCCTTTTTTTGCCTGGAGTCCCAGAGTTGGATCTGAGGACTGTTAACTAGTTAAGTATAAAGTATCAAGTTTTCTGTCCGCTGCACAGCCAGAAAATGAAAACAGCTGGTAGCAGGTTACACAGCATCAGCAAAAGCAATGCTTGGTGGCCGGTTAAAAGTGAATTTGACCTGGGAGTAAGGGTGGGAAAAGAGAAGGAACTAGAATGAGGAAGGGGGAAAATGGACGGGCTGCCATGTGGTCACTGGGTTCTCGGACTGTGAGGGGGCAGACGTGTGATGGTGCCTTTTTCTGCTCCTATGACCTGGCTGTGATGAAGGTATAAATTGCCAAGTACTGAAATTTTTTGTTCATTCTGTCATTTTGGCCTTCATAAACACTCTTTATGTGAAATGATGCCCTGTGGTCTGCAGGAGTTTAGAGTGACAGATCTGGTGGTCCTTTCTGGGCTTTTAATTATAAAAATGTCTTATGTCAAATGTAAAGGTAATTATAAAAATGTCTTATGTCAAATGTAAATGTATATAAAGTGAATTAAGGTCTATAAGTGTGATTGAAGACAAGTGCACTGCTGATTATATGTAAGAGTAAGTCTTAAATGTGAATGCTTTGGCTAGGTAGCTGTCCTAGTCTCAGCTGGGATAGAGTTAATTTTCCTTCTGGTAGCTGGCACAGTGCTGTGTTTTGGATTTGGTATGAGAAGAATGTTGATGACACACTGCTGTTTTAGTGGTTGCTGGGTGGTGCTTACATAGTCAAGGACTTTTCAACTTCCCATGCTCCGCCAGGTGCACAAGAAGCTGGGAGGGAGCATAGCCCGGACAGCTGACCCAACTGTCCAATGGGGTATTCCATACCACATGACATCATGCTCAGTATATAAACTAGGAGGCGTGGTCCAGGAAGCCGCAATTGCGGCTTTGGGGCTGGCTGGGGAGAAGGAAGCCGCAATTGCGGCTTGGGGACTGGCTGGGCATCGGTCAGTGGGTGGCGAGCAATTGCATCGTGCATCATTTGCTTTGTATATTCTACTATTATTATTACTACTATTTTACTTTATTTCAGTTATTAAACTGTTTTTATCTCAACCCATGAGTTTTCTCACTTTTACCCTCCTGATTCTCTCCCCCATCCCACCGGAGGTGGGGGGAATGAGCAAGCGGCTGTGAAGTGTTTAGTTGCTGGCTAGGGTTAAACCACGACAGTACCCTTCTGAAATGAGGTCTGTTGTGGGTTTAGTGTTGCCATCTTCAGCACGTACTGCAGTTCTAGGATCTTCAGAGTTACACAAGCATTCTCAAAATAATTATCCCAAAGACATAAAAGAAGACATAAAAGAGAGCTTTTGGGGAGACTAAACCTCTTTCCTAGTGTGCACTGTAGCCTACTGGAAAAGTCAGTGAACTTTGCATCTTATGCATAGTAGTACCCGATCTTCTACAGACTGCTGTTAACAATCCTTATTATAAACTAGGGTTTCCTGCCGATGTATCATTCAGCTGGGTTGACTGACAGCTTGCACAAGGTCATTTCAGGTGGCGCTGGGAAAAAAACAAAGCTTCGGCTTCACCATGCAGTTTTTAGTTAAGTATGTCTATACTGCATATTAACAGAGTGTGGCTCTCTATTACCTGTCAGCAACTACACTGCATATCGACCTGTAACACTGCTACTGTTTTTGTGCTAAGGAATTTGTTTAACTCTACTCCTTGAGCCCGCATTCACTCCTTCACATACCTTGAATAGAGCTGCTATTTTATGGAGCTGTAACAACTGAACCACAATTTCTTCCAGGAACCGAGAAAAATAGTATATATTGTCTAGACTTTTTTTTTCGGTTGTTCTTGTTGTGTGTGCATTTGTTTAGCACCCTTTAATGTAAATTAATCTTTTTTGTGCTTTCTGGAGGACAAGCAGGACAACTGTTTGTTTCTCTCTGCTGATTATACCTGTAACTAAAATGATGTGTTTGGTAAGCATCAGTGCCAACTTATGTGCTATAGCTTTAATAGTCTATCTTGTGGTAGTTTGTTTGTGGTGGTTTTGTGGTTGGTGGGGTTTTTTGGTGGTTTTTTTTGTTTGTTTGTTTTGTTTTGAGGTATTTCACTCTCTTGGGTCCTTTAGCATGAAATCTTTCAGCTATAGCCAAAATCAATTCACAGAACTTTGTAAGATGGCAAAATTGATGTCTCGTACCTAATTAAGGACGGGAAAACAAAAGATAATAATGGAGCATTTAGTCGTGGAGATCTAAGAAGGTGGTTGCCACAGATCAAAAAACAGATTGTAAAATGTGGAGTCTCAGAAAATCTAGAGAATATAATCAAAGATGGTATTTAGGTGACAGGAATGAATAACTGGGAGGCAGATTTAGGAGGGCATAAAAGGAACTGGTTTGTTTCTAGAACAATGAGTTGGAAAACATTTATTATTCCATAGGAAATTCTGCTATTTAGTTTGCACTCCAATTCAGGACAAAAGCTGCGTTTACCATGGAAATAACACCCTAATAATTTCATTTTGGGTGTATTGAAGGCTTTTTGCGTAACTGATGTTGGATCATTCCTATTTGATTTTGAAAAATGAAAATGTTATAGATTGAAATACAGCAAAAGTCAAATAGAAAAATAGAAAAGTAAAGTTTTAGCAAAATGGGAAAATCCTAGTGAAGTGTTTCGAAACTTAGCAAGACAGGAAAAGTTTTGAAACTGTTCTGAACAAAACCAATTTTGATAAAAATACATTTTTGGTGAAGAAGTATGTGTAATTTTTTTATCCTTATAAAGTCCTGCAGGCTATATCACACAGATGAAAATGAGGTAGTCAAAACTATTATCAGACAAGGTTAGCTAGAAGGTAGTTGTACAGGCGGTAGGCTGAGATGGCATCCTGTTTCTGCTACATTTCTATGTTGCTGCTGAGCAGCATACTACCTATTTCAAAAGGTACAGCAGTTCTTGTATGGCTCACAATAGAAATCAGCTCCACGTTTTTAAGGATCTGACTTACAACATTTAACTGGAATATTCTTAACCACAACAAGAGATTCAATGGCCGACAATCAGGCTGCTAGTGTAGAAGTCCACAACGTTACAGTTTGTATTTATATTTGTCTAAAACAACTTGAGGTGAAGGGTGCTTTTTTTTCCTAAGCAGCTTTTAAGGGATTAATGTAAGGAGATCTCCTGCAAAACCAACTTGGAGAAATTACACAGAAACAATCAGTTGTATGTTTGTGTACTTGCTTTTGCGTTGAGTTGTACTGTCAACAAAAGCAGATTTTCCAAATTTATATAATCCCGGAGGAATTCACAATTATTATTGCTGGTTATACAGTGCTGGTTATACGCTTAATGAGATAGGTGTATATGTAAATAGAAGAAGCACGTTTTGTATACTTGCTGTAGATGCTTACAAAATCCAGGCCAGACCAAAAAGCCCTGCCTTTTGTTTCAAAATACAATTGTTTGTAGTAGAGGATATCCTTAGGTGGCAGTGAAGAAAAATGCTTCAGAATTTTTCATAGAAGGTGAAACTTTAATTTTTAAGTAGAAATTTAGAATAGATTTTGTTTTCTTGTACACATCTTTCTGTTGATATTATTTGCCAAGGTTACAATAGAGTACATTGAAGTGAAATAAACCATCAGGTAACATTCTGAATGAATGCTGTGTTGAGCTGTCCATTCCTGTGAGGTTTCGTTAATGTTTCTGTGCTTGAATTTTAGGTTATAAATCAACTGTCATTATAACTTGTAATTTAAGGATAAGATGTCTGCTCATATATAATCAGTAATGTGTGTGATGATTTCAGATAGCCTATGTAACAGGAATCAAACAGAAATGCATGAAAATGGAAGTGCCCACAAGTGCTGGTTTCCTTGTATCTTTGCTCTAGGTATCTTGAGTAAAGAAACAAGTAATACCTTCAGAGAATGTTAACAAATAAGTGCTGGTGTAGCAATATGCCTCCTAGTCTTACCCGAAGAGGAAAAAATAGGTTAAGATAGAGGCTTTTTTTTTTCCCTAATTTGAGAGTACCTGTCAGTTGTTCTGGGTAATTACTATACAATTATGAAGTGGTTAATCTACTAAGTCAGCATTAAAACACAGGAAAGTCTAAATTTATCTCCAGTGCTCAAATATGCCATAAAATAACATGAAGTCTTTAATATGATTCAATTCCATATCAGGTTTTTGGTGGGTTTTTTCTTTGTTTGGTTTGTTTGGGTTTTTTTGTTTGGTGGGGTTTTTTGGGTTTGTTTTTTTTTTTTAATTGTAGGTTAGTATGTTTCTCAGATTGTGACTGGATTTCGGGGGGTGGGGCAAAAAAGTATTTAGGTAATTAATCCTATGTATTTATATTCTTCTCTGAAATTCAATCTCTTGGTTCTTCCCTCATTTCCACCCATTTGAAATAATTAAAAAATTAATACATTGGCCTGAAAAAAAAAAAGAAGGCCCCAAACCCTTACCAAGAGTACAGGAATGCAGTATTTCTAGTGATCTCAAGGTATCTATTTCAGGTCAAAAATATTGTCTTGCTGGGAGGTATTTTTGTATGTTAAGAGTAAGTGTGGTAGACAACATTACAATGCCGATGTTCTCTTTCAAGAAAACGTCTTTGATTTTTAGTAGAGATCATACTTGTTTCAGGAAGAAAATATACATTTGAATACGTATATTAAAAGAAGTGGTGCTTTACTGTGTTTTCTCAATAATTAACCAATTTTCTCTCTCTGAACCAGAATGTGTGTTATTCAGTGAGTAGTTATTAAATCCTTCCCAGAACACTACTTTAAAACACTTGCACTCAGTGTAGCATTCACTTGTATAGCTCTTGTTCATTCATGGACAGTCTCTTAAAACATAATTGCTATCAAATAAGAAACATTTTTGATCAGTTGTTTGATTTATGAGAAGAGGAGACAATGTTTATTCCTGAGTTTATTTAGATTGTATCAGGCAAATTAGGAAGCTTTATAATAGTCGGCAATTATTTTATCTTTTAAAGTTAGGGTCTGTGGTTGTAGCTTCACTGAAGAATAGGGCGTATTAATCTCACTCTTTTCAACTGCTTTATTCTTCTGTGTTCAGAAATTCATTTTCTGAAAGCATGTATTTCTGAGACATTCAGCTAATTCTGCAGAGATATTTTACTGATAATCCAAGTCCTTTTCCTAGCTGATTTTTTTTCCAGTGTGGAAACCTTGGCTCTGAGCAGAGCTTTAACCTTCCAGCATGGGAAATGTTAAGTGGATCAACCACAGTCTGACTTTTTTATTTTCTCAAGAGAAGTGAAACCCTTAGGTAAATAACAGGAATAGTAATAATATATTGGAAAGCCCACTAATACTTTGGATTTTCTGAACCTTAATATTTTGAATAGCCTGGCCTTCAAAGGGTTTTCATACTCTGTCTAGCCATCATGAAATTGAAGAGAATTTATTTTGTGTATATAATTTTGCATAGAAATACTTACCATTTTTTAGTGTGATCCTCGCACTTCTTAAATAAATTGGACCTGTAATTGAAGTTCCGGTTCTCTGTCAATACTGTTCTTCGTAAGAGTTGAGTGGATATAAGAGGAAAAAGTATGTACTATAAATCTTTCACTCTCTTGGGTAGGTTGTATCAAAAGGATAGTTTCTTCAATGTATGTTGAAAGTAAATGAAATAAATTTTCATTTATTAGGTTCCATTTATATTGTTTTATCCACAGCCACACTTTATTACCACGATTACATTAGTGTTTCCTACATGTTGCTCAATATTTTGTGTGCTTCGGCTTTCATCCTTTTAGTTGGTTGTTTGCTGAGTCCTAGAGAAAGATCAAGAAGGGAAATTAAATCATAGCTAGGGCGTGACACGTTTGTGACCTTGCTGATGATGCTAATGAGGACATTACGCTGTCTGAGAGTCAGACCAGTGTGTTGTGATTCTGTCGGGGTAACCAGCCCATCAAGAATGGAGGTGGTTGTACTGTGAGAAGTCAGAAGTAACCATGTTGTTTCCGGTTTCTCTAAATTACAGTACTACAGTCTGAAAGTAGCAAATATATTGTAGCTGGATCCTCATCAGGTGGGAAAGGACACTATCTCTTATTCTAGAAAATGTGATCTTTGGAGACTCTTTGGATGGAAGATTGGACTTTCACAGTGTTTTTTGTTACATTAGCAACTTTTGTGTTAACCACAGAAACCTTTAGATATTTTCTCGTACTCTACTAGAATGTATTTGTCTGCTGGGAGGTTGAGGTTAACTTGATTTCTCACTTGAATTGAAAATCAATTCAACTACCCCTTAGTCATAATGCTATAAAGTACATTTGAGAAGCTGATCTACTGTTGAATTTTATGTGAGTTTGTGCTGGGAATTGAGTCCTAGCTTTCTGAAATGGAGGTTTTCATAAGATGACAGGCTTCTTATTTATTTTTGATAGCATCTGCTTTAATGAGAAGTAGCTATAAATTAGGTTTTCCCAAAATATGGAGGAGGTAGGATTTTCTGACTTTGCTTAGTTGCTGTTGTGGGGTTTCGGTTTTTTTTTTTTTTTACTTGCATGGATCCAGCATAATGTAATAGTAATTTTATGCATGATTCTGAGAATCTTTTAATTAAGTATTTATGGTCAGGTTGCAACTCATAAAGACCAATTCAGGAAATGGGCAGAAATACTAAATGGATGAATAACACTTTGGCTGTCCATAATACAGACATTTTTAGTTTTGGGGTTTTTCTTCTTGTTTTGGTAATGTTCAGGCTTCCTTAAGGTGAAAATGTCAGACACTATAGTTTTCCAGATGAAATTTTTTGTAACTTTTAATGAGTCTTTTTATATTTGTTTTACTTCTGTTGAATCTTTTTTTTCTTTAGTCTCATCTACCAGTGACTCTGGAAGTGAAGTTTATGTATTTCAGCCATTTATGAGTCACTTCCCCTCCCCGCCTTGCTTGGGTTTTTTGACCATCTTGCGAACTGGCACAAATTCGAAGGAAAGGAAAAACTCCTATTAGTGCCACCACAAACAGAGGTTACAATTATCTGCTGTGTTTGGCCTGCTGGCTAATCACATATGTGATTCAACCATCAGCACATCTGTATTTTTGAATTAACTGTGGCAGGGAGGTGTTGCTGCAGCTCAGGTGCGATTAAGGGTGGTGGAACAGAGAGGAGGACGATGTGGAAGTTAGGGGGAGTGAAGGTGTGTTAGGGTGGGAGAGTTCATATGAGAAGAAACTGTTGGCTTTTGGGTGGAAATACAGGATTTCAATCCAGAGAAGGCTGAATTCCATTCAGTTTGATTGCTCAGCTTGATCTTTTGTGTTTTAAACTTGGGTGATACTTATTGTGGAATAGCTCTGTAGAAGTTGTAAAGTCTGTATGACAGTGGTCACATTATAAATGCTTGGGACTGTTCAGGCAGTCCTAGTTCTTATAAATATGTGGCAGCAAAAGAGGCACAGAGAGCACGAGTAGCATAGTGAGCTTAAAAGAAAGCAGTCTATTCTATTTGTTCTGAGTTTAACTACAACATGTTTATATTAATATAAATGAGTCACAAATGTATTGAAATAATGTAAACTTCGTAGCAGTGTTCAAGGATATGTTCTCAATTATGCTTAAGTGTGCCGATGGCTAACTATGATATGGAGTAGCATTTTCTGGTTTTAATTTTAATGTGGGGAGAGGAGAACAAAAATCTCAGGTATCAATTAGTTTTGCAGGCAAATGTTTAGGTCTAACCTGCTTTTATTAATGATTTCTTCAAAATGGGGTCTGGAAACTTTAAAGTTATCTCATAGATCACAGTGAACTCATGCTACTTTAAAAAAAATTATGAAGAGCCTTATCATTGCATTTTTGTGCTGTTGAATGAATCTGTTTTGCTCTAATATTGTAGCTGTGACAGTCAGGAGTTTCTGGTTTTGAAAACATGGGTCACATTGCCATAGACGTAAGTGGGTACACATTCTGTATTTAAAGTTACTAGAAGTTATGTATGTATAAACTACTGTTTTAGCATCTCTTTCTGAAAACAGTACCAAATTTGTGGAAGTGAAAAACAAATCTTGACTTTTACTTTTCTAATAACTGTTTGTGTATGTAAAGTTTTCACTGAGTCTCTTTTGTGTTTTAACCCCAGCTGGCAACTAAGCCCCACCCAGCCGCTCGCTCACTCCCCACCGGTGGGATGGGGGAGAGAATCAGAAGAGTAAAAGTGAGAAAACTTGTGGGTTGAGATAAAGACAGTTTAATAGGTAAAGCAAAAACCATGCACGCAAGCAAAGCAAAACAAGGAATTCATTCACTACTTCCCGTGGGCAGGCAGGTGTTCAGCCATCTCCAGGAAAGCAGGGCTCCATCACACATAATGGTTACTTGGGAAGACAAACGCCATCACTCCCAATATCCCCCCCTCTCCTTCTTCTTCCCCCAGCCTTATATGCTGAGCATGACATCATATGGTATGGAATATCCCTTTGGTCAGCTGGGGTCAACTTCTCCCAGCTTCTTGTGCACCCTCAGCCTGCTCGCTGGTGGGGTGGGGTGAGAAACAGAAGAGGCTCTGTGTAAGCACGGCTCAGCAATAATGAAAACATCCCTGTGTTACAAACACTGTTTACAGCACAAATCCAAAACAGAGCCCCATACTAGCTACTATGAAGAAAATTAACTCCATCCCAGCCAAAACCAGCACAGTCTCTTTTATAGTCACTTCAGTTCTGTTGTTTGTGAATTTAATACAAACAATTAAAATAAACAAAGTTATAGCTAGCCCAGATATGTTAAGATGATTTGCTTTAATGTAGTAAAGCCATTCTGATTTCATATGCTGTAAATGAGGATGATTTTGTCACTTTGACTTGGAACAAGCCACTTGATATTTATCTGTTTCCCATCTGTCAAAGGGTGATTGCTGTCTTTTATCACCTGAAGGACAGTAATACTTGAAATATGTATAGAACCTGTGCATGGAAAGTATTGCATGAACTGTTGTGTTGATGTTCCCTCTGTGTTCCAAACTGTTCTGACTTAATCCATGCATTTATAAGCAGAGATACGGTGTTTAAAAACTCCACATGTCAAGAATTGGTCCAAATAGCTCAGTGGCACATTGAAGCAAGTAGAGAATTTGCTATTTTTATCCATTTTTGCATATTTTCCTGTCAGTGATGATGTTGATGACAAAACATACCATTTGAATTGAGATGCCTAAATTTAAGACAGAAAAATCTAGTGATGGACCTTGTAGCTCTGTGGAGAATTAAAAAATACAGTGAAACAGGCACCCAGTACCACTTTTCTGATTGCAACCACCATAGAAAACTTTTTTTATAGTACTTATAAGAATGAGAACAAAATAGATTTATAATCTCTGCAGCATATGCTTAATTTTATGTAGTTCCAATTATTTAAATGAGATTACAATATTCACTTGCACAAACTATCTACCATCCGCCTACCATTCCAGGTAAACGTTTGTAGAGAAACTTTTGTATAGATACATCAAATACCACTGTTAAGGACGAGTATTTGTTCTTATACTTTCATGTTTTATTTTTCATATTAATAAAAACCGTAGCCATATCTTATTATGTTTTTCTTTTTCAAGGCACGAGAAAGCCTTGATGAAGTAGTTTTAGATTTTGTTGTTGTTGTTTAATCAGGATTTTTTTGCTTGCTGTTTCATTGTCTTAGCTGAGTAATCTTCAATGCAGCTGTGAAGCTCTATGAGCCTTAATAATTTTTGCGTACAAAGTTGTGATTGGGAAAAAACCTCACAAAGTACAAATAAAAAAACAAGCCAACCAACTGATACATTACTGTATATGCCAGTCTGGTAAATAGAGATTGTATTGGCATACAACCAGTATAATGACTATCGGCTTTATTGCATGTTGAGGATCAGTAATGTTGATTGTATCCCAATACAATCTACTTCATTATCTTTTTAGGGCATATAATAATCATAGAAAGCTATTTGCTATGGAACTCTACTGTAAGTCTTAATTTATAAAGTAATTGTATGTAATACCATTTCAAACACTGTGTACTTCATAAAGCATGAGATTTACCCTTTCAAACCTTGTCTTTCAAATGGAAAACAGATGTCAGTGATTACAAAACTGCAGCTTCATCATATGTCAGAAAGTGACAAATTCAAAAAAGGCTAAATTTTTAGGATTTTATTGTGCAGGAGGTGTTATGTAATTTTGACAAAGTGTGTATGTGACATCTTGGTTTGAGCCTTATTGGTAGAACTGAAATAACACGGAATGATATGATTTTTCTCAAGTTTACGTGCTCTAAAGAAGTGATGTTAAATTTGTATTTTAGATTTTTTCATGAAAAAATTAATCATATTGTTATTTTAATAAGAACAGTATTCTCCCTTCTCCCAAACCTTAGAGCCCACTAGGACTTGGAAGCAAGAAAGCCATCTAGCTAAAGTAGCCTTCTGTTCTATCATATGATTCATATGGACTCTGATTCTTTTGTCCCCAATTATCAATGACAATCAGTGACAACACTAGTCAAGTTAGATTACCTTTTTGAAAGTGTTTGTGTTGTGTGTGGGTTTTTTTTTTTTTTTAAAGAATACGCAGTACATTGTTTTGTGGTTATATTAAAAAATTCCTGCAACATCCTCTTGAGCACAGTGTGCAGTTCTGTCCTCTTAATTTCAAGAAAGATTTGGTGAAATTAGAGAAGATGGAGAGAAGAGCCGGTAATATTATCAAAGGTGTGGAGCAGCTGCCAATGAAGAGAGATCAGAGAAGCCTCAGTGTTTCAGTATGAAGAGGAGAGAGTGAGGGATATGACTGAAGTTTACAAATTCATATACGTGGTCAGGCAAATGCAGAACTGGTTGGCAAACAATGCCAGTACTAGGGACATCCGATGAAATGAGCAGAACTGTATAAAAACAGATGAAAGAAAAATACTTCTTTACACTGGGTAGTGAGCTTCTGGAAGTTGCTGTCACAGGGTGTTTGTGGGAGATGGTACCAGCATGTTCAAAAAAGGATTAGATGAATTCATGGACAATGGGTGCAAAAGGATAGCAAAAGGACTAGGCAGGGATGTACCTTCTAGTACATCTTCTAGCATCCTTAATTGAGCAGTTGAGTATAAGAGAAATGAAATCTGGAAAGAGATAAAGTTGGTGTGCTTTCACTAAAGTGTCCCACTCTGCTGACAGAACTGGATTAGGTAAGCCATTAGCTTGATACAGTAGAGCGTTTCTTATATGATTGTGAATTCATAGTAAAATGTTGAGAATGGGCCCCAATTCATGTGACTATAATGACAAGCAGGAGGATTTTCAGAATGAGGCTACATGTTCCTTCATTTTGAATATTAAGCCATCTCAGGGTTTTGAGGAAAAATACTAACATTTGGGACAGAGGCCTTTAAAAACAAACCAAACCTGCTGTTCGTTCAGGTAGGAGACCTTTTAAACCCCTCTCCTAACTGTCCTGCGTAGTAAGATGGGGTGACACCAGATCTTTCGGATTTTGCAGTAGGCATTGTAAAGTTCATGTGTTGGGAGGTGAAATTACTTCCCCCCTACTCCCGTCCTTATAATATGAGGCTTTGATGTATGAAGATCCTTGAAAAACCTTGGAACCCTGTGAGCTTTAGTTACAAGTGCAGTACTAGTGCAGTGAGCTAATCAGTGGGGAGGGTTGCTCTTCATAACCCCAAACCAGAGTCTCCTTACAGTATGATGACACTTTACATTCAAATACCATTTGGCTAGTTTGTTTTTATTGAAGCCACACCTTTTATGGATACTAGAAGGACAGCAGCCCCTTTTGTGTTCCCTTGACTGTCACATTGTAGAGAGCTACAAAATTAGTACTGATTTTGGATGGTTTAGTGTTGACCTGTTGTTAGTCCCTCCATCAAAGCGGAACAGAGGAGTTGCAGAAAGGGATAGAAAGAATTCTTGCTGGGATGGATTAGCAGTAGGCTATTTATTGGTTGCTGTTTCCATGTGGTACCTTATTTAAGTTAAATTGCATCTGTACTATTCTGTTTGTCTGTATGTGGTGTTCAAGACAATGACTGAATTGAACCATTTGCAGATATGTGGTTTGAATTGTATTTTACTGAACATAGAAGGATTCCTGACACAAATAGGCTTTGTTTGAGAAACTGTGTAGCTGTTTTGTTCATAGAATATAGTACATCTTACTTGACTTTATTTCCTTTCAGTATCTTTTTAAAAACCTTTTCCCATGTACAGTAGGAACGCAGCCAAATCCACACTAGACAGGAACAGTAGTTAAGTGCACTTATATTTGTTGCTGCATGAGTACATCAAATATAATAGGAACATAACAATATACTGTTGTACACAGTGATTTTTTTTAAGTCAGCCTCTTTAATAATAATTTTTAGTGTTGTAGTTTTCATAACTTAGAGTTTGCTGTACTGTTCTTTTTATAAGAATATATGAAGTGTAATGGTTGGTTTCCCTGAAGTTTCAAGAAATTGAAATTATGTGGTGTGTGGTGGTTTGTGGTGTTTTGGGGGGTGGTTGGGTGGGGTTTTTTTAAATGGGTTTTTTTTTTTAGTTTTTTTTTTTTTCTTTAAACTCAGGTGTGAACAAGGTATTTAAATTCTGGTTGGAGTTGTGATGTGTTAGTGTTCTGCCTATTTTGAGTTAATGGCTTTTCCATATCCCATATTTCCAAGTGTAAGTGATAAAGAAAAAAGATCCTTCTTGGAACATAAAAAAAAAATCCTCATTACTGTGCCTTTATGAAAACTTACCTGTCTCAGTAGAAAATGTGTAATAACGAATCTCTGCATATTCCAGAATCAGAGAGAACTTATATAGCTAATAAAATAACTTCATGATACATCACGTTTCCAGAAAAGCAGTCACAATACTGAAATTGTTCTGGGCGGTTAATTCGGATCACTTTTAAGTTCCATTTTAAAACGTGTCCAAGTCTTCTACTTCAAACATGTAGGAGGCAGATTCATCTTTTACTATTGCAAATTAAATGTGTCACTAGGTATTGAAATAGTTATGGCCATACCTAGTTAAAAACTTGTTAGATCAATCTTCTTCTGTGCTCAGGTAACAGGAGCAATAGGGATTGATAATGCCAAATTTGGTCTCCATCGTTCTGTCCAGAGCCATGAGCCATTGGGGAGCAGAACTGACATCAATAGAATTGTGGAAGGCATCTGCTTGCGTAGATGTCACTGCAGAAATGGAGCTATAGTATCTATTCAATATTCAGCTTTTCTTGTGTTACATGTGTTTATTATTTATTTTAAGTCAAGTGTGGTTCTTTGGCTGTTCTGTGTCAGACACTGTCAAAATCTATTGTACGTTAGTGTAACACTTCACTCGCTTAAAAGCAACTCATTTTGGGGACTAGATTTTTTTAATTAAATTAAATAATTCTAGAACAGTGTCATTACAACACTAATGTGAACATTGACTTTCCATGTTTTTTTATTTAATCTTCCTTGAATTGATTTTGAATGACTTTTTCTTGCTGCTTCATAATTAATGTTTTCTTTATGTGTTTCAGATGAAATTTTCCTTGTTTTGAGATTCTTAATTTCCTAGGAATTGGTTTCATAAAAGAGGCATTCAAAAGTGCTTCTAATTTTCTTTCTTCAGATTTACCAGAGGGACCCTTAGCTGTGAAGGGAACTCATAAATGCAAAGCAATTTATTTAAGCCTGGGTTTCGGGCCTGGTTTCATGCAACACATGGCTACACAGAAAAGTAAGATTCCTTACATCCATTCCTCCATTATATATCCCCTGATAGTTAACTCAAATAAAAGACCAGGACACGTGTTTGACTGTGTTACCCAGCAGGGTGGAATTTAGGCAGTGTAGGTGGGAGGTAACCTGCATGTGCCAGGGATGCCTGAATGGGACTGCGTCTGCGGTCCTGGAAAGGGATTTTCTGTCTCTCTCACCATGTTGGATCCAGGAGCATCTCTTTTCAAAGTGTGTTTGAATTGTAATCTTCAAGGGCAGTGGTCAATTACAGGCAGAATTGCTCTGATCTTTTTAACCAGAGAGTTTCTCTCCGAGTGCCACAGTTTTGAAGCCTAAGGGGAAAACTGTTTCTTTCTAAGATGAAGTAAATACTGCTAGTGTTGAGACCTTGGGTACACAGTAAAGCCTGAAGGCTGGATCATGAAAAAAATGGACATGACACTGAGAACTTAAAAAAATGAAAACATTTTTTGGTATTTTATCATTTTTAGTCTGACATGAAGTTAAAATACTATGAAAGCTACAAAATTACCAGAATAAGGGAATCTTAAAATATTTTATTACTACTGTAGAAACAATGCACACGTGCTCAATAGATTTCCCCCCGCCCCCCGAGCTGTGCAGCCCTTAAGCCTAATTTTAGAGCACCCGGTTGCTAATTCTCCAGCTGACCATATAGAGTGCAATTGCACATAAGCAAAACTTTATTAAATGCAAAGATGCTATATACAAATAAAGGAAATTCGAGTACAGCCTGCACATTTGAGAAGGTGGTTCAGTCTTCATGCTGCTTTAGCCCCAGGCCTAAGGACCAACAGAGACGGCTAGTAGCTAAGTGTGATATTTCTTTCCCTGCCCACCACCCACCCTCTACCATGTATTGGGTTTGTGTGGCAAGGTTTT
>NW_009229027.1:14758-59821 GCF_000690835.1 Fulmarus glacialis | reverse complement strand
AAACTATTCTATGATTCTATGATTCATATCTTTACTGGCAACAAGAACTAGCTTTATTTTGCTATGCAGACCTTGACCAAAGTTCTGCTCCAGAACTTCCCACCTTTTCCATGTGGACCCTGTATGTATTGGATCCTGTAGCCTGGTTCCACAATTGAGCTGGAATCATGTCATTCATTGTACTAATGTGCTCAAAATCCTTTATGGACCCTGAGCGCTTTCTGGCCACCTCTTGTGATTCCCTTGCCAAGGTCAAATGCATGTAGTGCATCCATTGTGCAGTTAGCAAGCAGTGGAGGAACTGAAGAGGAAGTGGCTTCTGCAATCTTTGCAACTCCAGATATGAGGGAAGACACGGACAGTGGGGAGTCAGGTGGACAAACAAATCCCCCCCATTCTATCCCAAAACAAGCTGTAGCTTTGTTGGTGTGGCCTCTGTGTTTTGTAAGTGTCTTCTTTCATGGTCTAGCCACAGTCCCTGCAGAAATGACTCCAGACTCCACAGTGATGTGTGCAACGCCTGCCCTTCCTGGGGCCTTCAGTATCTGTTAATGTCAAATTGTTCTGTGCAAGAGCCCTATCCGAGTACATCTGTTACAAGACCTGAATTTAGAGCTATACAGTTGAGTCAAGTGTAGTACCTCTTGATAATTCATGGCTATTGTCCAGAGGCATTAATGCTATCTGAATTAGTCTTGTAAAGCACTTAACTTTATTGGTTATGAGCATATTAATAAAAACTGCCAGCTTTGGAATAGTACCAAGCAGTTGTGTACAACAGGCATTGCTTCTTATTCTGGTAATAAAGAGGATATGAGTACTTATGCCACTATTTAAATTGAAATCCTAACAGATGGTGGATTTTTTTAAGCATTATTTAAAGCTCAGTAAGGTTTTCAAACTTTTGCTGGGCTTTTTCTTTTTTGCTTTTAATTTATCCAGGAATCTTTTATTCTCTTAAACTTGACAAGTCAGGCATGTTTGTAGAACCTAGCAGTGTTTTAGGACATAAATTTTATAAAGATTCTTATGCATTTTAGTTGCATAGGTAAGAAATGCAGGTAAAGAACAAAGTTGACTTCAAAAATACAAAATTAAAAAAAAATTGCAAGGCAACTTGTGTAGATTCTGCCTTGAAGTTCTTTAACATACTTCTCAGTAGAGGCCCATGTGTATAAAATCTTGTTGCCTCTCCTGTTTCCCACTGTTAAAATACAGTTTCTTCAAAATTTGTTAGCTGAATGTGTGGTATATTTGGAAGTTGAGTTATGTGCTAAATACAAAGATTTTAATGATATCACACGTATTTGGGGAACATCTATCACTATCTAATTTAATTACTGATGTGTAAAGAAGCTTTTTCTACATTTGAGGAGGATGTTTTTCATGCTTATCTTGTGGTATCACTTACTAATAACATGACTATTGCAAATTTAAACTGAAAAATATTCTGATGTAAAAAACTTCACTTATGAATATCGGGCATATATCTGTAACATGCTTTATGTAGAAAAAGGCCTTGAGCCCTTTAAAGGGCTTCTTAGCTGTTGAGATTAATTTGCAGAACAAATTCTGCTTCACAACCAAATTATCCCATAATCCCTGAATGATTCAGAAAGCATCTAATGTCACTGAGTTTCAGTGTTGGCAGCTTTTTTAATTTTTATACCAAAAATTAGGGCATGATTCTTGTAGGTCTTATAAAACAAACTGACCATGTTATTTCAAGATAAAATTAATCTCATATGCTATTATTATACCAATGTATTTTTCTGGGAATTGTTTTTAAATTCTAGAGAAGCTTCAACAGCTGATTTGTGGTCACATGGACCACAAAATTGAATTTTGTCAGTCTTGACGTTTTATGGGCACATTACCTACCATATCAGTAAACACCTCACCATTAAAGTGACAATTCAAAATGAAGCATATACTGAGAGTAAGCAAGTTATTTTCTTGGAGCTTCTGAATGATTTTGTTTTGTTAGCTCCCTAATCTTGGTGAGGTTTAATTGCATGGCTCTGTTCTCATGATAAGGTAGTTTATAAGTGAGCTTTAAAATAATATAAGCTTTGCTAGAAAGGATATCTAATGGGGTTTTGGTAGAGGAAGAAAAGGTTATGGGGAGAAGACTAGAGTGTTATTGCAGGGATAATGACATAATCACGAGCTTACCAGCAGAGGAGAAAAGTTGGGTGTCACTAAGAGGAAACATTATCTCAAGATGCAAGAGGCGTAGAAAAAGAAAATAACGCAAGATGTGGAAATAACTTTTGAACAGTGAGAGCATGGCATATTTTCATTTTACAGTTTTGTGGGAGAAAGAATTTCCTGTCAGGTTCAACCTGTAAGAATCAAATATATGAAGATCAGGTTTGTATTTGGAATTGATAAGAATTGGAAATGACGCAAAGTAGACTCTAAAAAAGATGAGTATTTGCAATACCAGAAAACCTGTCTAATGCTACCAAAATGTTTCTCAGTGACAAGACAGTTCATAAGGCAGAGCGTATGCAGGGTTATCTTTGGACATAAACCATAATTTTTATTTTTGCGTAGTATGCCTACACACTGCAGTGACATATGTCAAGAGGTAGAACTGAGTCTATTTAAGCTAATAGATTTATGTGAGAAAAGGCAATAAAAGGGCGAATGGGAGAAGGCTGCAAAAATTACAATATTCTGTGAGGGATCTGCCCCTTATTTCAGAATCAAAGACTGCATATGATTTGGGGGAACTGTGCACTTGGTTAGTACTGCCCGGTGAGTCTGGGAGACAGCAGTTGTGTTTTGGTGACTATCTGATGACTGACTGAATGGAATGCTTAGGAGATTTATGCAAAGTTTGATCTTCTGTAAAGTACGTGTCACCCCCCTCCAACTATTAGCTGTTGGTGAACTGCTTGGATTCTGGTTAATTCTCCCTTTTTTTTCTTCTCCCCCCCCTCCATTCAGTGGTTTTTAATTGGCAACACATCGTACAAAGTCAGTGCTGCCAGTTCTTTCTACTTCAGTGGTGTGTTTGTTGGAGCAATCTCCTTTGGCCAGCTCTCAGATCGCTTCGGGAGGAAGAAAGTCTATCTCACAGGTAACCACTGCCACCTAACAAAATGAATGAAGTGGAGGTGTCGTGTGTCTGAAGATCAGTAACAAGAGCCCAGTTTCTGCTGAGAGGTTGATACACTGCAGTGAATAATGTGCTGTGATTTTTTTTTTTTTTTTTTTTTTTTTTTTCTCCTGTGTCCTTCCAGTATACTTCAGGAATATAAGTAGGGGCAAGAAATTAATATTTGACTGTTCAATCAAGGTGCTCTGGATTTAGGAATCATACCATAAGGGCTTACACTCATGCATGTCATGCTTATGGGATCTCCACAGGTTGCAATTAATATTTCTAGTAATTTGGTACATGTTATTTCTTACCTGTATAACCTGCTAGGAACTTGATGCACCTTTTATCTCCTGTCTGCATAATTTAATTTTTATATATTTGTGATCCTTATTGTGTTTTAAAGCCCATAAGCTTTGTTTACTGTCCCGAGATCAAACAACATTTGGAAGTTCATGTTTTGTGTATGTATTTATAAAGTTGTGTGTCAATGGATGAGCACGTAGAATTAAAAAAGGGATTTTTATATTTTAAAGGAACAACCTCACTCAAAGCAGATAAAGGTGGGCCTGCTATGCAGTGTAAACTCCCTGTGTACTGTCCCCTGGTAACATTTCTCTTCTCTAGTTTGTATGGACTACTTTCCGAGAATGAGGGGAGATAATGTGGTCATATATTTATCATATATTTAATCTTGGCTTCTGTATGGGGATAAATATCAAGCCATCTTAACTGGAGCCAGACAGTAGTTCTGAATATGTGAAAAAATTGTCTGCTGTGAACTGAATTTGAAGATTTAGTACTGCAAATTATATATCAGAAACCACTCCTTTTGTGTTCCCCCCCTTTTATGATACTGACTTTAGGTACTTAAATATCTGCCCAAATCTGTGATATGTAGCAGTGTGTTGTAGTTGTTGACTGTGATTGCTTAGGACAGATGCCACTGAAAATCAAGTAAAGATACTGTTTAATGCTTCTGGTTTTCTTTAGGTACTCTTCTGAAATGAAACCTTTTGCCTTGTTTTCCAGGTTTTGCCCTGGACATCTTGTTTGCCATTGCAAATGGATTCTCACCCTCATATGAATTCTTTGCCATCTCTCGCTTCTTGGTAGGGATGATGAATGGTGGGATGTCACTGGTGGCCTTTGTTCTACTGAATGAGTGTGTGGGTACTGCCTACTGGGCATTAGCAGGTAAAGTTTGAGTGTCAGTGTCTTTATTATCATAATCTATAGATTTCAGTCTCACACATCACTTGAGACACACCAAAGCTAACACCATAGCAGTTGTGAATTTAACTCGGCTTGAGGATCTGTGTGACCACAGTCTTTGAGCCCTGCTTTGTTTAATATGAACCTTAGACAAGCACAGTAGATGACTTGGGGCCATTCAGATTTCTGCATCACTCAAGTTGACAAAGATCCAGTTGAAACATCCTCTGTGAATGTTACACAGCTAAATAGTCATCCAGGTTTCGTGATAGCAGAGCTCTATCCATCAGAATTTTGGACTATGCTAAATAGAGCTTAGTGTTTGTATGCTAAATATCAATTCTTTCATTCCTGGCAGTTCTCAAAAAAGAAATCAAAAGTGTTCTTATATAATGGGAAGATGAGACAACTATTGCTCATGTAAAAAAAAAAAAAAAAAAAAAAATTGTCCCATGTGGTAATCAACCTTAGAACTTAGAACAAAAGATGCAGACACCCTTAACTGTCTTGGTTGCTAGTGTTGAAACTGTCCTTCAGATACGATGTGTATAAATTGTACCACTACAACTCTGAGGCCTGACTTACCCAGTCTGTGACAAGTGCCAAAGAAGTGCTATGCTGAGACTGTTTTAAAACAAGGTATCTTACAAATCATGAGAGCTACAAATGAATATTATATATTCCTAAAAATACCAGTTTTCCAATGGTTTGTAGTATTTATTTTGACACATAGAAAGCTGAAACATACTTATATTTGGAATTACAAGACTTAATTGTTTATGGGGCTTTGTTGGGTGAGGAGGATGTAGAATGGTGCTTTTTGGTCTTGTATTGATCTTTGCAATTGGATATAATACTTGTGCCCTGCGTACGTGAAGGACAGAATGTTCTTTGGTCAAATAGCTGTGGTTTTGCTTGTATTGCTGAGTGAATTTTTCTTAATGAAGTGTTAGTTTCTGTCTGATCCCATGTGTTGAGAGTTAATAATGTTCCCTAAAGGAGTGATAATGTTTTGTTTTTAATTGTGTATTAGGATCTATTGGTGGCTTGTTCTTTGCTGTGGGAATTGCCCAATATGCTTTATTAGGCTACTTCATTCGTTCCTGGAGAGCTCTGGCTATTGTGGTTAACCTGGAAGGAACAGTCGTCTTTCTTCTCTCTCTGTAAGTTATTTTTCAAACAGAATTTCATCAAGAAAGATGTCAAAAATAAGAAAAGAAAAAAAAATCCCAAACCAACCAAACAAAAAAAACAACTAACAAACAAAACAACTAAGTCAAGGTGCTTTTCTAGGATGGTATGAAATAGTGTAACTAAGGTATTTCTCTCAACCTCTACCACCGCATGTTCTGTGCTTTCTTTAAATAGCAGTGCTGCAGTATTTCAGAATAGTGTACATTGTATTGTATATGCATTGTTACTGTAGATGGGAGCAGTCTCTAGAGTGGTGTAGAAGCACATCCTATTCTTTAACGGGTATATGTAGATGATCTAAACTGTTGTCTGGTATGCTACAAGTCACTATATATACACGTTAAAAGATACAGAAATGCTTTTGCGCTTATGTGATAACATGATGTTTCTCTTATAATTGCGCTTACACAGAAGGAACAGCATGAAAATTGCTAGCACATATAGTCTTAAAGGTGACATGCAAAAGAAAAAATAGGCAGCTTCCTCTTATTTTTCAAATGTGTTTAGGAAAGAAAAGGAAGAAGGCTTCTTTATTAAGATAGTAGGACTTTTGTGTTTGTGGACTTCAGCACTGAAAGCTACATAATGCAGTGTGCTGCTCTTTTCGTATATACTTCCTGCCAGCAAAATCTCGGTAACTGAAAGAATAACTTAGCTGCTGTTTAAATTTAAGGCTTTTTTCCTTCCAACATCTATTCAACTTCAGTTGAGTAACTTTCTGAATAAAGCTCTTTGCTAAAGAGTCAACATACCCTTTCAAAGGAAGCATCAGAACTCAAGGAAAGGTCTTAAAGGCTGTTCATGAGGTGAAAAGCAGAGACAACACTTCTGATATTTCAAAACTTAAAGTGGTGTTGGGACGTTTGGAAAAAATTTTTAACTTTCAGATTGATATGTGCAATTTTTTGAAGTGTTTTATGCTTGGGACTTCAGAGCTGTGCTCAGCGGCCTATCTTACTGTAATAAAGGATTTTTTAATTCCAAATTTCACACCGCCTCCCTCCCACATTGCATAAAAATTACTCTGCGCAGAAAATGCTATCAGATTTTTTTATCATGGGGAAGAAAACATGTTCCTTTCTAAGCTCTTTTCTTTTATAAAACCACAGAATCGCTTTCCTTTAAATTTAAAGGAAAAATGTCACTTCTGGTCAGAGGCAAAAATCTTAAAAAGCTTCTGGCAAAAGACTAAAGTTTAAATTAGTTTTGGGAATCTGAAAATAATAGAAGAAGATTAGTTTTGTAGGCTATGTTGGAATCATAGACCTATCAAGTGAACAGTGCACATGGGGAGCAAGAGCATGACCTTTGCACAGCCTCTGCCTTCCTGTCTACAGGAGAGAATTTGGGAAAAAGTTGGAAAATGAGGAACAGAAGACAACTAGTTAATGTTACAAAAACATCCTGTGGTTACTTGTAATGTGGTGCCTCCTTAATTCTGAATTCTCCTGAGAGAGAGTCCTAATGATACTGTAATTTGTAGTATTGTGTGTATATATGTATATACTCAACATAATTTCTTGGTATCTGAACTACATATGACTTATATTCCTGTTACTTTCAATATGCTTTGTCTCTGTTTCAATAAGTGAATTCTATAACTGAAGGATTGTTTGAAAAATTCTTTATAATACTGAAATGTATTTCAGCTTTATTTCTGTAGACAAGTCCAGCCTTGTAGAAGAGAAAAGCCCTAAAGCTGTCTGTGTATGTATGTGTATTTCAGATTCATTCCAGAGTCACCTCGCTGGCTCTATTCACAAGGCCGGCTGAATGAAGCAGAAGATGCCCTCTACCTCATTGCAAAGAGGAACCGCAAGCAGAAGTGCACTTTTTCATTAAAACTCCCAGCAGAGAGGAGCTCCAGAGAGGCTGGCAGCTTCTTGGATCTGTTCCGATATAAGATTCTCTTGGGACGCACCTTGATCATGATGTTTACTTGGTACTTGAAATACTTTGTAGGCCCAGCTGTGCTACTGTTGCCTCTTAAGTCTTTGAGAGAACATGTTGCTGAGAATTGGCTTATCCTGCAGACTGTACTTAGTCTCAGCCTGTATTATTAGGGACACTGTACCTAAAAAGGATCCTTGTATTACAGTATTTCCTTAGTACATTTCTAACATGAAGCCATTTTTACAGTCTAGTTCTGAGGTATTTTATCTTTGCATTTCTGTCATGCTTTTTGAGACTCAAAATAGTTGAGAACTCTCTCTTCCTTTCTGACCCTCAAAGGCTGCTGAGATAAGTTATGCTGTCCTCCTCTTTGGCCCAGTGCTATGTGTCAGTACTTTAAATCACACGGATTATTCTTTGTTTTGTGTGTAAGGAGCCCATTAGCAGATGGTGGCCTACCGTGTCTAATGAATGTTTCTTTTCTTAAGAGAAAGTGCTGCCAGTGCTAGCAGTTGCTGTAGTAAGGAGCAGGAACCCATGATGGAAACAGGGAGCAGGAACTACCTCTAGTCACTAGCAGAAACTTAACTCTCCAAAAGTGCCTATTTTGTTTCAGGTGGCTCTGCTAGCCCTGCAGTCTTTTGCTGCCACTTTGAAATAAACCTTATGTATGACATGATATGTGAGTCCTCTGGCATTACTGTTCATACAGTTGCTTTTATAATGCATATATTTGGGAAAGATGTATTGATTAAGAAAAAACCAAATGACGTTATATTGTCAGCAGACAACTTAACTCTCTAGTCACTAGCAGAAACTTAACTCTCCAAAAGTGCCTATTTTGTTTCAGGTGGCTCTGCTAGCCCTGCGGTATTTTGCTGCCACTTTGAAATAAACCTTATGTATGACATGATATGTGAGTCCTCTGGCATTACTGTTCATACAGTTGCTTTTATAATGCATATATTTGGGAAAGATGTATTGATTAAGAAAAAACCAAATGACGTTATATTGTCAGCAGACAACACAAAGCTGTTTTCCTGTTGCTTCTCCAAATGTTTAATGCAGAATAGTTGATTTTTCTGTTCCTTAAAAGAGAATTGCTGATTTCCTGCAAAATAGGTTAGTGACCTGTTCCTTTCCTCTGTAAAGGTGACAGCCAGTCAGGGTTACAAAAGAAAAGTTAAAAATCAGAATTGGAGAATGAATAAAACTGGACTAGGGTGTAGAAATTAAAAGAAGGCAGAAGTGTCACCCAAACTGTTTGAGAAAAGGTTTACAAAGTATGGACTAAAGTGAAATCTGATAAAAACAAAAAGGACTAAGACATAATTTCTCAAGTCAAATAATATAATCATGATCATATTTTATCTTTATTCTGGTTTATGCACATTCTTCTTAAGTGTAGCCTTAAGTTTAACTGAGTAATAAGTCAGGAATTGGGTCTGTGCAGAGACAAAATGGTTTCTTCACCTAGAAAGCATCATACACTTGCAGAGAAACGTTTTAGACCTATCTTCTGAAACACTAAATATAGTTTATAGTGTATTGTGCCAGACCAGTGCTTTGATTTGGCAGGCAGCTCTGATTTTACTCTTTTTCTGTCTTTTGCAGGTTTGTGTGCAGCTTGGTTTACTATGGTCTTACACTTAACGTGGGTGACTTAGGTGGAAGTATTTATGCCAATTTAGCCCTTTCAGGTTTGATAGAAATCCCAGCATACCCAATCTGTATTTACTTGATTAACCAAAAATGGTAAGTATGATATTTGTTAGCGCCTTCAGGGTTTTGTTTTGTTACTGTTTTTCTCAAAGATAGGTTTCCTGTATACTGCATCTCCTAGCTTGTATCTGTTGTGTGGGGCTTCCTGCTTCATTATATTCTCCTGGGAAATGCATTTTTATTTGAAAGTGCCATTGATATATCTTTATTTCAAATAACAACAGTTTAACTTGTTCTCAGTAGCTCACTTATTAGTGAGCCATCTAGATTTGGCTCAGAGGGGAGGCTGATCTCCTGTATCAGTTGAACCTAGCTGTGCTGACTCCACGCTAACACAAGATGGCATTCTTCCCACCTCTGTCTTGTAATCCCCATTGTCACTGTTATGTCAAAGCTATTGCAACTAAACTCAACCGAAGCTGTGATGTGGTTTTGTGTTACAACTGCTGTGTACACTAGCATTGAGCAGAGCTGTTGATACAGATATTGAACTGTTTTTCTGAGCCATGATACTCTGGACAATGTCTTTCACTTTTTGTAGAATGCACCTCCCAATCTCTTCTCTACATGTCTCGTGAGGAGTTTTACAAATGTGCACACACAGTGTGAAGCAAATCAAAATCCTAGAAATTGTCAGCCACTGCATAAAGACTTCTTGATGTTCATTTTGTTAAGAGTGCAGTAGAAGCTTCTTTAAAAACAGTGTGAGAAGAAGCGTTTGTGAGAGAGGGCATTCAGAATTTCCAACTGCAAATAAAGAGGCAATGTGAATTTAGAGGACTCATTGCTCTGCAAACTACAGATCTAATGCAGAATAAAGCTTTGTTATCCTTGCACATCAGGTTTGGTCGGAAGCGAACATTGAGTGCATTTCTGTTCCTGGGAGGATTGGCTTGTCTTATTGTCATGTTTCTTCCTAAAAAGAAAGGTAAAGATTTCCTTTTGTTTCTGGAGTATGTGATAAGAAGTTGTAAACACAGCATCCTACAGCCTAAGAATTTGATAGTTGCCAGTAGATTAGGGTCATGCCACACGTGAGTCTCAATTTTTGAAGCCAGAGAAGCTAACTCGCAAAAAGGATAAGCAGCAACCTTCCTAAGACCTTAAGGAAAGCTTGTTAGAAAGGCTTGGATTTGAACGTTTGTCTTTGGATTCTGCCCTTTACTTCTGATCACATCAGTCACTCCTTTCCAATGTTTCTGACTTAATCCCAAAGAATTATGTTTCTTGGGGTATCTCCATTAGCCAAATGATAGGTCAGTGTAAGTAGTACCCATGCAACTTGTATGTATCTCTCCAAGTGAAAGACCAATGTCAAAAGATCCTAAGAATTGAATCTTGGGGCAAGTTTCCATCTTTTCCTCACTACTCTGTAATGTTCAAGACTGGTGTGATTGTGGAATTAGTAATGTGGGCACATAACATATAGTTCAGAGAGCATTCTGAAAATCTTCTGAAGCAAGAGGTCTTTAAGAAATGTGAAATGAAATGTGTTTTTTATAAAGACACACTAATGTTCATTTCTTCATTTTCGGTTGTTTTTCAAAATGATAGAAACAAAATTGCAGAGTGAGCAATTTTTCCTTTGAAAACTAGGTACATAAATTCATCTCAGCTTGTAAGATTTGTTCATGTATAACACCTGTCATAAGGAGAGAAAATGCTTCAAACATTTGAAGCACGATTCAAAAAGATGAAACATTTATGATCAGAGTATGCATAAGTTGCTCTAGATGGCAATGAATCTAATAGGTAAAACTTTTTTTTTTTAAACGGGTGCAACTGAAGTTTCCAGAAGTATTCCAGATGCTAGAGGCCAGACACTCAGAGATATTCTGGTTAGGCTGGTACCAGTCATCAGCTAGTGTTTGCATATCAGTCCAAGTATAGCATGTGAAAAGAAAGAGATTTTCCAGAGATTAGAACTGCAAGACCGCAGGAAATCAGCTGGGTGCTGAACTGCTGAAGTCATCCAGGGGCAAAGTACCTTAGGAAGTGAAATGGCTAACTGGCCAGAAGTAAGCACCTGTCTCTACTGAGCATGATTTGTTCAAAGCAGTAATGGCTTATGCTGTAGCCTTCCTTGGGAGGCATTTAATGCGTGTTCTGATGTGCCTGGTATAAGCAAATAAGCACTGGCCAATCTGACAAAACTAAGCTGGATGGGATATTTGGTGTAGTTCTTTACAGCACCTTCCTATCTTTTGTTTTTCTTCCAAAGTAATAATGTTAGAAGCATGTTCTCGTACTATGGAATTGACACTGAATAGGGCTATTCTTACTAAAAAACCTTGCTCACTTTTGAAAAATATATCCATTATTCTTTTCTTCTACTTACCGACAGAACTAGTTTAGTATTTTATTAGTGGTAGACTCAGAAAATGTTGAGGTTTAGTTTCAGCTTTTACTATGTTTATGGGATTTTTATCTTACGTTTCTGAAATTTGATGTTCTAGTAGAGCCTTAATGCAGATTTTTAATGCTTTAAAGATGTCACTTATTGTAACACTGAGGACAAGGAAAGGAAAAATGTTTTTCTCTTTTCTGTTATTGAACAATAGTTCCGTTCTGTAGTCTCTGGGACTGTTCAGTCATTTAACCCAGTCTTTTTCTATTGGATTATATTTAATAGAATGGAAACAATTTTGGCCTAGTAGCAAGTCTGCCATGAATTTAAAATCAGTGTGTTACATGGAGAGTTTTCCTTTTTGTACAAATTCGATTGCACAGATAAAGGTAGTAAATCTGTAGACACAGAATATAAATTATGTTGGATGATTTCTGCCATTCCTGCCTAAAAGAAGACTCTTTGGATTCTCTTGAGTTTTGAGAGTTCTCTTGAAGTACAGATCACCTCTGACAAATACTGTCCTTTAATAGAAAAACACTTGGCTGTCATAGCAGATTCTTCAGTAGATTCCTTTTCACTCCATACTGTTGTATGATTGAAATGATTACAGAGATGTATTTGAGTGCTCGAAAGCCTTACAAGAGTCACATTTTCTCTAACAGATACTGGAGTGTTTGCAGTGGTGAATAGTCGCTCTCTGTCTTTGCTGGGGAAACTGACAATCAGTGCTGCATTTAACATTGTCTACATCTACACATCAGAACTTTATCCCACAGTGATCAGGTAACACAAGCTAATTTTAAGGTCTTCATTTTTCTGGTTCTCTTACCTGATCACCTTTTACTTCTCTATTACTTTTTTTCTATTAACTATACCTTTTCATTTGAGATTTTCAGTTACATGTAACGATTATCTGTAGTTTTATATGTTAAATTTCTTCCCTTACCCTCTTCTCACTTCATCTTCCCTCAAATTTGCCGTGTTCTCTTCAGATTAACCATATTCTTTATATAACAGTAAAATTGTAAAATACTCCTTTGGCTGCTTGGTATGCTCACTGCCCTCTCTCCGCTAATGAGGATGACAATAGTATTGCTGATACTTCTTTAATGAGTGATGTTTGTAACTTCTTCAGTGCTTTATAAACTAGACAACTCTATTAAACATTCATACTTGCTTAACCGGCAACACTGAAGATGACTGGTCAATAAGCTTAGTAAAAATAACTCGATGCTTCATAGGCCATATGTAAGCAACAGTAAGGTTTCACTCACTAGAGGCAGAAGTTCCCTGTGGTTGTGCTGACAGAGCATCTATCATATGGGTGCAATTTTTAATAGATATTTTAACTAGTTGTTATTGTTGATGATCAGCCACCAGTGAAACTACACTGTGGTGTTTTTCATGGGTGGGCAAATCTGCTGATAAATAGGATTTGGATAAAGGAATTTAGCCAACGTTTCAGACAGAAACAAGATGCATTAACTGAAATAGCGCTTTTTTTGCCTCTCTGTATGTGTATGTATGCAGGGGATTTTTGCTTCTCTTTAAGCACAAAGCATATGTTTTAATTCCTGTCTTGGGATGCTTTCAGTTACATTTGGCTTTTCTTTGCCAGTTAATGTGGTCAGGGTTATGACTGAGATTTTTTTTTTTCCCCTTGCTTAATGGCACTTCAAAAGTCATAATTTCTCCTATGCAAAAGTCACTGATTAATGATTTTTGTTTTCTCCTTAGGAATGTTGGAATGGGTGCCTGCTCCATGTTTTCCCGTGTTGGTGGAATCATTGCTCCTTTCGTCCCTTCATTGGTTTGTCTGAACTTCTCGCTGTTATGTATATTTTTGTTTTGTGACTCTGATGATCAGAGGCTTACAGAGGTGGGAGTATTTTGGATAAATTATGTATATAAACTACTAAGATATGTAAATTGCGTGTCTTAACAGTATCATGGTAGGCCAAAGGCATTGTGATATAGTCTGTGTGATTAGACAAAACCTCATTATTATTTAGTTCAGAAGGTGTTTTAGGCCTGTAAGAATTTTGAGGCTTAGCTAGTGGTCTTTAGCGATATAGTAATTTCAAAATACCAAGATGGTGATACCCAATTTTAAACCCTAAGTGAGCAATAGCAAAAAACCCACATAGTTAAAAGATCTACTGCATCAAGATTAAAGCATATGGGTTCAATAACTGAGTATTTCTGAGAATAAATTAGTTTTACCATTAGTGCACTTCATTGAACATCCATAGTTTATAATTATCAGCAAAGTGGTTTATCTTTTGTGAATGAAGATGATGATGTGGAGACCTGATATACTGGCAAGGTTTTTGAGCACAAACTTCACAACAGACTGTCAAGGCAAAGAAAAATTCTGAAGAATGAAACATGGGGATGATACTGTTATTTTCCTCGATGTTCATAGTCTCACGTGTATGCAGGTAAAAGAGCGTGCCAATTTTTCCCACAAACCGCAAGCGACAATTCCTTTAATGTGACAGATTTCATCTGGAATAACTTACCTCTCTGCCATTTGCCATCTTGTTATGTCAGGCAGAGGGCTAGCAAAAGGGCAGATGAGCACGGTAAGCCTTTTAATCTGCAGAATGAAACATTGGGTAGGTGAGAGTACAAGCACCTCCAGGGTACAACAGGCAAAGCCAAGACTGGTGCAGGTCTCCCAGGTTGATTTAAAGGCAGCTTTTACATAGCAGTTGGGGCATCCAGTATGTTGTATCTAGCAGAGATTTGGCATTGCAGGAGACACAAATCTTGGATCATCATGTTTGAAGGGGTCCCATGAAAGTGAAAATAGCTCTGTTTAAATAACAAATGAACATTGATTTGAGGAAAGAATTAAGTATTTATGTGTTTTGGAATTTCTTCAACTATTTTAATGCATTTTCAGTATCTTTTGTCTGGGGATCTTATAAAAAGGACGGGAATGGGAAAAGTTAATTGCTGAGATGAGACATGAAATGTTGCTCTTGTATTTGATCACAGCCTGTTATTTTCTCAATTTAGAATTGCTCTTTACTATAGAGAGTGAGTTTTTGAAACAAACAGCTAGACTCTTGCCTTTTTCTAAATGAGCCTGCTTTACTGGTCATCTGAAAGTGAATGTACACATTTTGGAGCTATATTGTAGATGACTTATATTTTTGCACACACCTTTCCCCGGTGTAGTTTTGCTTGTAACAAGCCGTGTGAAAACAGGGACAGGCATCAAAGGAGGAGTATAAACATTGCTTAGGCTGTCAGGGGTGATGACAGGAAGGCCAAAGCTCAGTTGAAGCTAAAACTAGCAAGGAGCATAAATAGGGATTCCATCAGTGAAAGGAAATTTAGAGAAAATGTTTAGCCTGTGGTTGAATGGGATGGACATCCTATTGGTGGATGAGATGGAATAAGCTGAAAAACTTAACACTTTTGCTTTAGTCTTCGTAGGCAAAGCCTGACCCTAAGACTCTGTGCATATCGGCACAGTTGAGGAAGCAGAGGGCCAGCAAACAGTGGAGGAGCAATAGGTTCAAGAACACTTAAAGCTGAAAGCTTTCCATTCCTTGGGATAGGATTCTCTAAGAGGTGGTGAAAGAGCTGGCTGTGATAGTGAGGCAATCCATCATCTGTGATAAACCATTGTTGTAGAGAAAGATCACTGATAACTGTGGGGGAAAAAGCTAATGCTATGTGTGTCTTTAAGATCAGAAAGTGGATCCAGGGAGTTACAGGCTGAGCAGCTCAAACTCAGTCTCTGGGAAGATCATGGGACATGACCTCTCAGAGTCTGTTTCTGAGCATGTGAAGGCCAGGAAGGTAATCAGGACCAGTGAACGTGGATTTACTAAGGATAATTCATTCTCATCCAGTTTGATTTGATAGCCATTTCATCACAGAAAGTAATATGGATGAGGAAAGGGAGGAGAGCAGGAAAGGCTTTTGTAAGGCTTTTGACACTGTCCCACAGCATTCTTGTTTGGAAGCTGAGGAAGTGTGTCCTGGATGAAAGGAGTATTAGATTTGAATGTTGCATGGACCACCAGGCTCAAAGGGATAGTGACAGGCTCAGTATTCGGTGGCTGGTGACAAGTGGAAGATAAGACAGAATACATCCTCCTCATATCTTTAGAGGGTGCAAAATAAGGAGGAGTGATTGACACACCAAATAGAAGATCTTAAGTCCAGTGGGACCTTTTGGGCCAACAGAAGTCCCATGAAGGCCACCAGGAAGAATAAAATTCTGTTTCTGGTGCGGACTAATTACATGGTCAGTTCAGGCTGGGAACCAACTGGCTGAGTAGCAGTCTTGCTGGAAGAGACCCGGGTACGACAGTGGATGACAAGTTAAATGGGAGCTAGCAGTGTCCTCTCGTCACAAACAGGCAAACTTCACACTGAGCTACATCAGACCCAATTCAGTATGTGGCCCACAGATTAAGTTCCCTCCCAGTTCTAGAGGGATGTTGAAAAATCTGAGGAGGGTCCAGAGGAGGGTAACTAAGACGGTCGGGGGCCTAGAGCACATGGCTTCAGATGAAAGCTTGAGGGAACATTGCACCTTTGATCTTTGCAGGGGTCAATGGCCACAAGTTTTGGCTTGGGGGTTAGATAGGAAATTTGGAAAATATTATTTTTTATGAGAGGCTTAATGCAGCCCTGAAACAGTCTACTCAGGGGGAGAATCTCCATCCTTGGAATTTTTTCAATACTTGGTTACACAAAGCTATGATTGACCTGGTCTAGCGTTGGCTGTAGTTGTGCTTAGAGTAGGTGGTTGTCCTAGATGGCCTTGAGATCTCTTCCAGCCAGCATGTCTGTGATTCTGTGGTATCTCTTCCCTACTACAGAGTGATGTTGCATTTGTTAAAAAATAGATATGTTATGGACAAGGATTAAGTATAAATTCAGCAGGCATTTCTTTTAAAGCCCATCCCAAAATCTGTGTGGATCTAATAGTATTGATAAGATACAATTGACAATATTGGTTTAAAAAAAAGCAGTAGGATTGGTAACTTTTATGCTAAATATGAACACTTGCCAGATGGAACGGTTGTAAAGGTTAAGTGCTTTAATATGCAGTATGAACTAGAGGGAACCAATCTCAACCGAACTCTCTCTGTTCTTTTTTCCAGAAGTCTATACAGTGGTCTCTGCCTTACATTGTGTTTGGAGCAACTGGTCTTTTGTCTGGGCTCTTAAGTTTATTGTTGCCAGAGACCTTAAACAGCCCTTTGCTAGAAACTATCTCAGACCTGCAAGTATGCTCATATTGGAGGCTGGGTGATGAAGCCATGTCATTGCAAGCCCTAGATGGCTCACAGGTATATTCATTTTTTTCCTAGTACTTTTCTGTTGTGTTTATTTCAGCTGTCAGCTTGAATATGCCACTCTAAATAGATTAGGATAGTGATTCTTGGCCTGTGGAGGATAGGCCCCAAGGAGATACAGAAGATATAGTTTACCATCACATCTGAAATATTGTCTGGAAATGCAGGCTGAAACATAGCTGGGTTAATTTATCCCTTCAAGGCCAAAAGCTTACAATCTTTTCCTTTGGGATAAAGGACATGTGGTGCCTCTCTAATCTCTATGATGGATTGTTGCAGCATGCTTCATGTAAAGCTGGCCATTGAAGTTTGAGAAGCCTTAGATGTTAAAGAAAACAGAAGCCTGTTTGTGAAGGGCTGTTCTCAAAGGCAGCACACTGTACTTCTGCACTGACCTGCACTGGCTGTTCTGCAATGTCAGTTGTTAGGTCTATCCTAGAGAGTCTTTAAATGGGTTAAAGCTAGACTGACCTCTGAGATCTGTTCCACTGTTGATTCTGGGAAATGAGATTCATTGAAAATGTTGGAACTATAAAACTCCCAGGCATAAGCATAATAAATGTGGTAGCAGGATGTTTTTCCATGAGGCTTCCTTGAATGTTGTTTTTTCATAGCACTTTATACTTCATTTTGTTGAACTCCTGGACACCTCTTGAGGTGTGTACATCTTCCAGTCCTGTGGAGGTTTTTTACATGGCTGCTCCTCTGTGAACGGAGTGGGATTAGAGAGAAGTAGCTAGAGAGCTGGAAGTGGGTGTTTGAATTTGGGTAAGGTTTTGATGTTTAAATCCTGGTCCCAAAATTTTAAGTGTCGATGGACTAATAAAAATTGAGTAAGTGGTCAGAAGACTTGAAGGGCAACTCATAACAAAAAACATTAGTTGTCCAATTAGGCTGAAAGGAGACTGGATCCTTATAACACCTTTCACTTTCATTTGATTAATTTTTGGTCAAGCAGTCTGAGACTTACAGGTAGTCATAAACTTATTTTCACAGAAATCAGGAGGCAGAGTAACATTTATTTCTAGAATGAGAACAGTTGCTTCCTTCAAAAGCTTCAACATGTTGCTTTGTTTACCAATTTTAGCTGTAATAATTCTTGACAGGACAGCACAATTTAGTGACAAAAGCACTCTTGAAGAAAGCTTGAAAGAGGCAGCCCTGTAACAATCAATTTTATACTTTAGCTACTTTACATGCACATTTTATAAACATTTTTAACCATACTGGATAATGTGTTATGGCACCACATTCTTGCTGGCTACACAAATCCATCATATGTTATTTTGGTAATTACATCATTATTACATCTTAACTGTGCAGATGGCTTACTAACAAAAAACAATTCTAGCAAACAGTGCAGGTGTTACAATTTAGAGGGTGGGAAAGTCATGTTTTTATTTTCCTTTCTAACCAAGTAAGGTCTGCATTGCCTTTTGGGGTGACAAGTATTGTCTGTCTATCAGTATTTGCACAACTTTGTTCACTTATGTCAAGCAGTCTTTAAATCTTCCCTACCTGCATTTCTGCGGGTTTCATAAAAATCCCAACCTGAACAGGATCCACAAAATTTAAAAAAAAAAAAAAAAAAAAAAAAAAAAAAAAAAATTTGAGAACATTCTTCAGGAACACTTTTCCCCAGGTGGATTAAAATTATTGAATCCAAATGAAAAAAAAAGTTGTTGGTTTAGGCCTGAAGTATTCCTGTAACTTCAGTGAAGTTATCTGGAATGTCTGTGACACATTAGGGGTTTATTTTAAAGCTCACAAAGAAACCACTGATAAAATGAAAAACTGTTAAACATTAACCCTATTTGACAAGGCCATGGAGAGGTCTTACGAAGCTGCTCTGAGAAAGACGTAGAATTTATTTGGCGTACCCTGAATTCTCCCTGTGGAATCCATTGTCCTCATGTACCACTTTCAGGATAACATGCATTCTGGTTGCCCAGAATGGAGGTTTTGTCCCTGTTAACATACATGAATGTGATATTCAAGTTGGACAGCATCCAGTGATAGCCTGACTTTCCTCAAATAATTTTAGAAATGCAGAAAAAAGCATAACATGATTCCGTTTATATTTTCTGACAGGTCTCAGTGCTCAAACTGTTTGAAATTCCTCTGCAGTTAACGCACATTGCTGTAGCAAAACTCCTCTGAAGACAGATCTAAAGCTACAGATTTTGCTTGCATGGTACTGTCAGTCAGGAACATGATTTCCGTTTCTCTATTTTTCACCCTCTCGCCCTTCTTTGCATATGACAAGGCAGGCAGAAGTCTTAGGATGGATGCAAGCATACTGGAAAAAAATCCTAAACACTCAAACTAGACGGAGTTTATACTAGCAAAAGAATTTTTTTCACTGGAATAATTTGTATCAGTTCCATGGAAAAATGCTACACTGGCCAAATAAAAACCAATTAGCTGTAATAGCTGACTTTAGTTTGGGTATATGATATAAATTATGTTGTTAAAAGGACTCTGGCTGAAGTAGGTATGCCTATAATAAGGAATTTACTTTCTGAACATATGAAGTGGTAATGTTTTTTCCCTTTTCCATAACACCTTTAGTTAGTATTGTAGGGGGATCTTTTTAATTAATCTTGCATAGGAAAATGCCCATGCTACACATGGAGAAGTAATAATTCAGGATGGAGAAGCTTTTACCTATCAAGTAATCTGTGTGTTCTGAGCCTCTGTTTCCAGTAGCTCACCACAGTGAGCCTCTGTTTCCAGTAGCTCTAAAGAACCTTAGACTTAAATTAAGAGAGCTGAGTAGATTATCACTTCAGAACCATTCTAGCTGGTCTCTCTTCATGTACTGATGGAGCAGACAAAGTCCATCCACTAGAAGCCCATCTCTTTTAAAGAGATTTTGAAGAACCGAGGACACAAAGAAATCTTAATTCACATAATGTCTTTTACAAAGTTTTAATATAGTAATTTGACCTGTCTTTTCTTACTTTTTCTCTACCAGCATTCCAACAGAGGTGTAATGGTTCATGCTTACGTATTTTGAGATTGATTTAGTGGCTTCTGCGCTAACCAATTACTTCATTTTTGTTTCTAGTCTGGAGACAAAGACAGCTCTGCGGGGAGTGGAAGTGAAGATGAGGAGTTTTATGATGCTGATGAAGAGACTCATATGATCAAGTAATGAAAAGAAGAAACACTGGCCTATTTTATGTCTTTTCTTACTTGTCTAGTCAGTCCAGCCGTAAGACGAGTACTGGGGACCTCACCTGTCAGGGAATGTAATTGGGCAAGTGCCTGTGTTTTTCCTGACTAGGAGAGGAGTTTGAGTACTGTTCAGACTAATTACACCACTGATGCTCTCCATATGAGACAGCCGTTCAAATTCTTGTGGTTCAGAATGACAGTGCACGGACTGCATTTGAAGCCAGGTGAGACAGCAAGGTGGGATCATGTATTTCTGAAGCCTAGGAAATTACCTAGGCTTAGACAGATTTGGACAGATCATCAATGCACATGTTTGTATTTTATTTTCAAGGTGGTTGATTTTGATTCAGTATAAATTGATAAACTTGAAAACATCCACTGTTTTTTTTTCTGTAAAGTGGTCACAGAATGTGCTCTGTGCTACTCCAATGGGAACAAATTCCTGAAATTGTATGTTAAAATGGCTTCTGCATATTGAATAGGGGAGAGGCAACTATGAACGTAAGGTTTCTCTCTCTGCACACAGACACCTGTATAGAGTTACAGGGTGCAGCTGGTTAGTCATGAGCTGTGCGTTAACTTAGTGATAATGGAAGGCCAGGCGGAAGGACTACAGAAAAGAGCAACCGTAAAGCCTGCAGACATAAAGAACATTACTGATTTTTTTTTTTTCCTTCTTTTCATCCACCAAGCATTTTCTTGGCCTGTCTTATGCATACATTGGCCACGTGTTCCCCACATCTCAGCACTGCTGTTTATAGCTTTGCCTACTTTTACCTTGTCCTCACTTTGCCATAAATATTGAAGCTCAGCAACTTCTCAGTACGGTGAAATAATTCTGTGCAGGATATAATTTCACAGGTGGGACATAGGTGAGATATTTATCACATACTGTGTGTGTGAGGTGTATGTTAGAAGATATAGCTCATTTTTGTGGACCTATCTGTGTCTTTATTTCTGGAAGAAACTTAACTCTGAAGTGGTAAGAGGAACTATGGGTTGCTGTTACATTTTGGGGATTATTGCCTGGAAGTTGCTAGTATTTACTTAAAATTCTTGTGTGTAGATAAAGTTCTCATTCTGAAAAAAAAAAAAAAAAAAAAAAAAGGGCAAACCTCTTTGAGGCAGCATTTGGTTACTTGATGTTGTTTCTTAACCAGGTGCTTGCTCAAGCATTTGGTTACTTGACCTTGTTGAGGAAGACTTCACTCTCCTGTTTACACTGAACTTTCTGTAAGTGGTTCATTAGAGGGGTATGGAATCTTGAAATATGAAACATGAGCATGTGAAATATTCCAACTACAAAGATGAGGCCTTACAAGGATTCCGTTTTCTTGATTACATTGTCATCTTCATCCTCTAATCTGTGGCTTTCTATTTATTAAGATTGATTTCCATAAGACATTTGTTAGTCTTTATACTTGGAGTTCCTAGCAAAGTGCCACACAATGGCAGCAAGTATATTGTCAGGCTCGCTAGCCATTTTTGTGGATATTAGACTAAAAAAACTGGATTAAAAAAAAATCAAGAAGCTGACTGCTGAATATTTTCTGGTTAAACTGGGAAGCTCCTTTACTCTGAAAGGAAGTGAAAGTAAACAGCATCTGAAGTTTGCAGCTAGCTGCTTGAATTTCATTCACTGGGAACTGTAACACTGAGCAAAGTGCAGCTACCCTGGTTGGTGCAGAGGGTAGCCCAGAGACTGCAGATTCACACATGCAGTACTCCCAGTTGGCCTGAACTTGATCCAGGCATTGACTGTGAGCAAAGCTGGGAGCTTCAGTCCCTATGGACAACGTGTCAGTATTGTTGTGATTTTTGCCTGTGTTATGAGCTTCACTAGAAGAATTCCAGCCTGCAGTCTTCACTTTGTTTTTTCCAGACTGTTGAATAGTTGTTGTAGATATGGCAGGGCACTTTTAAACCCAGCTGGACAGTCTTTCTGCCTTATTTGGCTCTTTTGTATGCAAGAAAATTGTTCCAAATAAGGTACTCTGAAATACTTGGAAAGGTGGAATCTATTTGTTCAAAGATTTCTTTTTTTTTCAGTTTTGCATTCACATTTTGAATTATGGACAGCTGGAAAAATGACTTTTTGTTCTGTTGCTGATGGCTTAAATAAATAAAACCTGCTTACTTAGAAGCAAACAGTGGTAAGCCTGGCAGTATTAGCATGCTGCCAAGACCCAACAGTTTTTTTAGGTGTTTGCTGCCTCTGTCCTTCTTTGGATAGTAGGTGGAGTAAGTCACCTGAGAGGCAGACAGGAACTGTTAGCCTTCCTCCCTCCATAGTTTTACTGTCATTATCTGCTATTGGCAACTGTGGTCATGCCATGGGACAACTCAACATAATTTTCATTAGAACAGTAGGATGCTGTAATGGTTTGGGTGGAGGAGATGACTCTTTGCAGGACCTGAGCTGGATTTTGTGATGGTCCTCAACTTATAATTAAACTTACCTCTCCACTCATGCACTTTTATATCATAAGTATACATGTGTAAAATTGCAAAAACAAGAGTGAAGAAAACATCAGCAATCTTTTTTCCATAAAAGTGGCTGCTCTTTTTTTAACCTTAAATCTGTCCCATGTTTGCACCTTTGGAATTCTAAAGGGCAGCATATTTTTTATGTCAACCGTAGGAACTCTCTATTGTTACTTTCCCTGGCCAGTTAATTCAGAAGTTTTATGGGAGAGAATCCCTCCAGGAGGAGCTCAGCAATGTTGTATCAGGCTTCTTAAAATTACTTGCTCTCCCTCTTTATGTTCTGAAGTCCAAATCCGTTAGGTGCATTAAGTTTGTTTCCAGAGATGTTCGTTTTATAAGAACTGGCCTTTTGGTACAGAAACCTATAGGATCACTTTTTTCTTACCCATAGAGTGTAATGCTTTATAATATTGAGATACTTGTGCTATATGTAGCATTCACTGGGGAGAGATGTTGCAGTAGCCTATGTGGTCAGCATTTTCTGTATCTAGCATTATTGCTAAGCAGAAGTTCTTCAGCTGGACAGTGCCTGCTCTGTGGTCTCACAACTACATTACTTGAAAGCCCAAGTCAGAAGGTCAGAGAGAACTTGTGACTTTGAAGTTACATGTAAGCAGTCTGCATAGGCCCAATTAATAAATCTCAGTGTTTGGGCAGTAAGTTTGCCCTGAGGAGCTACTGGAGAGCAGAGGCTATTGCAGCACTAGATATATCACAGTTTATGACATATTGTAATGCTGAGTCTGAGACCCAATATCCTTGCTATAGTTGAGTGAAGTATGACAACCTTATCCCACATTTTTTGCTAGAGTAGCTTTGTATACTAAGCAGCCTGCACTGTTAGCTGTTTTTTTGTGTTGCACAGGTACTAGGATACCTAGCCCCAAGATGGGAATTCCTTCCCTGAATTCCTCTAGTTTTGCAGTTGTCATTTTTTTCAGCCAGCTCACTTAGTGGGATTATGCTAGAGATGAGAGAGGCTTTCCTATGGTGCTGATTAGTCAGATCTTAGTACTGTCTCAGGTGAGGTATGTTTGGGATTCTGCTATCTGCAGACCTCACAAGTGATACTTGAATACAGCTAGGAGTGAAGGAGAGTGAAAGGTCATGTGAGACAGCATGGAGAAGAAATAGAGGATTCAACAGAAGGACTTTAGAGCAAGGGTAAGTGAAAACACAAGATAGTAGCCATTGGGTGGAAATACCCTTCTTGCTGCTTGTGTTGACTTGAAGCTTCTCCTTTCAGACCTAGCATTGGTTCTAGGATGTTCTATTGGGGACACCAGTTTCATCATTTCCTTTTTAATGTCAATTTTGTTCAGCACTACAACTTGAGTGATGAAACATTTCTTTAGATCAATACAAAATGTGGCATGCTTCAGTTTTCCTTTGGACTCAGCTTTTCTATGAAATGGCATGTCACTAAAATCATTAAAATTTGGAAAGCCCTCTTTTGGTGAATGCTGTATAACTGGTCATCGCTTCATTTGCCAGCTTCCCCTTAGAAAGATAGGAAGATTAGAATTACTTGATGCATTTTTGTCACACAATTTCTTGTGAAGTGATATGTCAGCCTTCTAAAAGGATTTTACTACCTGGCTATTTTTGATAGGCTGAAGAGAATAGAATAGGGAAGTGATTTGACAAGTTTATTTTTTTTTAAACTACTTCCCCTGAAAACAAAGCTAGTGCTCTACATCTAGGGATTGTGAAAGTGCTGTTCAGGGACTCCCTGACACACCAGAAACTTTGAATCTCCATGTTAAAGGAGGGCCACAGGTGGCTCGGTGTTCAGGTCAGGGTGCTGAGTGAAGAACATGTCCACACCTCTCCAGAGACACCTAATTAACATGGAACGTGTTGTAGCTAGTTGCCACCTTTGTTACAGTCAAGGCTTTAAGGATAGCAGCCACATGTTCCTCTGCTCACAGTGCACAATCCATGCCAGGGTTTCCAGACTGTATGGATGTACTGAGGTTAGCAGAATATCCTTTGCAGAACCATGGGGAATGCAGTCCAGCCGTATGTTTTCTAGCCTATTTCACCTAAGCATATAAAAGCAGTTCGCCAGAGAATGTTTTTATTGTACTGAGGAAAAGGGAAAAGTGAGCAACAAACTAAAGCATGTGTTAATGGAAACATTTCAGCTAAAACTCTTGTTCCTGAGTCTTCTGTATAATCATCAAATGCAGATTTGGTTAGTATTATTTTGTTTTAGCTGAAGGATGTGCTATGTATACCTTTTCCCACCCTGTTAGGGCTTCTTTGGTCATGCTCTTTGACACAGCTGAATCTAGGCATCTGTGCATACAAATTGTAAGCCTTGCAGTAAATATGTCAGAAAAGCCCAAGAGCGGTGCTGTCATTTGATGGTGGAAGTTAGTCTGGCCTGACACACTTAATGCCTGTGTCACAAATGTCTATATTCAACTGTTTACCAAACAGGAAACTTAGGGTATAGCTGTATTTTGAGTTTCATTGCTTGTATCTTACTACAAGATGTATTAAGTGGAAGAAAGATACCTACATAAGAAAACCTCTGTGACAGATCTAAATGTAGAATTGGAGGGTGAACAAATTTATACAGAATTTTTCCATGTTATGTATTTTTAATGCCTTGTCCAGTCTATTGTAGCCTTCAGATTTTCCAGGTGCTACTGTTATTTAAGTCAGGGCTGCGTAAAACTTTCACCCTGACAGTCTGAATTTACTGAAGTCTCCCATCTTATTTTTGGTACTGTTTGCTGTTTCTGTCATTCTGAAAAAAGCTACTGTATTGTCTAATGGGGAGCAGATTTTTCTGTTCTAATTTGAAGTGCCTATTTTATAAAAGTCATCTTTAATTTCCGCAGTCAACTTGATATGGGATGGTGTGTAAAGTAACATCATAGAATTGGATTCTGTAAGTGCCAAAGACAGTTTTTGCTGGAAAGCAATGGTCCAAAATTAGTTCTAGCTGCATTAATTTGGAATTCTTCCATGCAACCTGCTAAAACTGGTATTTACAAGCATCTCTGGAGCTTTAAGGGACAGAAAGAGTTACCTTTGTTTGCTTGTCTTCCATTGCTCAGTTCACTTAAGTAGCTTTTGTTTCTGAGAAACCAAAGAAATTAAACGAAGGATTTAAGATAAAGTGTAGGTTTTGTAGAACATGCAGAATTTATAACATGTAGTCATTATAGAGAAATCTGCAATCTGTTTGCTTCTGAGCTGCAAATGTCAAAGCTTACTCTAAGACTGATAAAACCTGGTTAAAAACTGCACATTGGAATTTGTTAGTTCATTCATCAGCCTTACAAATTAGCATTGCAAATAACAGCTTGCCTGGAGCTTCACAGGATCTAGCAGATTTCTATAAAATGCACAGTCTGTTTCAGGCATTGCTAAATAATGTCTAGAGTTTAAGTCCCTATTACAACTAAGATTCACTGCAAGTCAGCCCTATCATGGCTGCTTGTTTGCCAGTAAATAGGCAGGTGGCTAAAAGTTTGTGCAGCAAGAGCTGGCTGCCCCCAGAGGAATGGTTTAAAAGAAATGATTTGCTTTCTCCAGTGTGTATGCAGAATGAAGCAGGACTGTGGGGTGTCAGGGTCCTCTCATATACAGCAAGCTTATAGAATGGAGTATGTTTAAATAAATACTTGCCCACCCACATTTACAAAAGGTTTGTAGAGGAAAGAGATCTTTAGCATGCACGTTACTGCTTCCCACCAACACATCTGAGGTGCTCATATTATACCTACTTTATCAGGAGGCAGGCAAAAAGTATGGCAGTAAGAAAACCTTTGCCAATATTGAAAGTTATATTTACTTAAAGATGTCCCATGAGCACATCTGTGTTCAAACAAAAAGCTTTTAAATGATGGAAACTTGATTGGGAGACAGGTATTTTTGATGTTAGTTTGTAGGAAAAAAAAAAAAATCAGTGTTGCAGACACTGAAAATTGTTATAGAGCAGACAACTGCTGGGTGATTTATGATAAAAGAATTTATTGTGGTTGCTGTTATTTCAAATATGCCTCTAAAAGACTGGTTTCAAGTATTTGATCCTTGTCACTCCCCAAAGTCTAACCCAAATTTTATTTTGTTCTTGTTAAAATTTGAGTAAGTCATGTAGAAATTGGAAGTATATTTTCCATATGCATACTTTTATTGCACTACCTTTCCTTCCTGAATCTAATAATACTTTGATTTTTTTTTTAAGCTACCTCTTTATGTTGAGCTTTTTTGTCAATTTTGTATTTTATTGATTTTTAGGAAACTACAAAATACTTGCTTTTTTATTTGTGTGGGAATCCATGACATAAAGACCACAAGTCCTCTTTCTGTTTTTCTTAAAGGCCTTTTAAATTTAGTTAAAAGACTTAAGCTTTTGAAGGAGCAGAATAATTACACACTTAGAACATGTGTTCTCCCGTGTGTAGTGTTTGCTTTTAGAAGGGCCAGAAAGCCCTTAATTTTATACTAACCTCAGTTGAGGACATGACTTTTCAGAGGCAATAAAAAGTTTTAAGTTGAGGAGTTTTAATCAATTTAATTTATTGCCAATTAAAAAGCTTTTAGTTACTGCTTTTGGTATTGGGGAAAAAAAAAAAAGAAACCACATTTAGGGAAAACACTGCTGCTTTCTTCCAGACACCACTCTTCCCTCTCTCTCCCCCCTTGCCATCCCCTACCCCATGGCAGTCTCCAATTCCTTGGCTGCATGTTATGCTCAGTTCCCTTCAGCAAGGCAACAGGCAGCACAGGAGATTGGGTTCAGTCTGTTGTGCTTGCTGTTCTTTCACTCCTCCTTGTTTCTTACTCAACTGCTCTCATGGGTTTCTTCACCAGCCTCAGTCCCTTTAGAGTTGCAGCTCCTTCTGAGTCTACTCTCAGGCACTGGTTTTTCCTTTGGCATTTCGCCTGCTGAGCTGTCTCTCCTTTCCATTCCTCTTGTGCTGGCATGGTCTTATCCTTTTTTCCTCCTACTGCTATAGCACTTTAATCTCTCTTTCTTGGCATTTACTGCCCTCTCTTAAACATGCTTTTGCAGAAGTGCCAGAAACTCCTCTGACAGTCTTGGAGTGCAGTGGGTCAGTGTCCACTGTGCCCAAGAGGCGAGGGACACTAACTGAAACACAGGAGGATCGATCTGAACATAGGGAAGCGCTTTTTTACTGTGAGGGTGACCGAGCACTGGCACAGGTTGCCTGGTGAGGTTGTGGAGTCTCCATGTGCGGAGATATTCAAAAGCTATCTGGGCACTTTAGTAGGTGGCCCTGCTGGAGCAGGGGGGTTGGACCAGATGACCTCCAGAAGTCCTTTCCAACCTCAGCCATTGTTATTTCTGTGCTGCCTGTCGCTGAGCTGGGGACCAGCACAGGGCAGTCCTCTTCCCACACAAGACACCCTGCAGCCCCCTCACTACCAAAACCCTGACAGTTATGCTCAATACATGACAATACAGGGTTCTCTTGCAAATCAAGTCCTTACATTTTGGGCGGACAGTTTTTGTGAGTGGTAGTTGGTAATGTATTCCCTTTCTGTGTTGCTGTTGTCTTAGGTCAAGTAAATGAAACTCCTAAGGGTATAATCAGACATTTATAGCTAAGTTCTCTGTCTGGTTGTATTTGCATCCCTGCTGATTTCAGAAGACAGAACTTAGATCTCCACTTGACCAGAGGAGCAGCCAAAGGGGTAAACTACTTTCTGCTCAACCCTTCATCATCATGAAAACAAATCTTTGTGTAGTCTCTATATCCTGTAGGCTTTGTATTTTTTCCCCATGCCAGTTTAATTTGAACCAACAATCAAAAGTCCTTGCCAGTTGAGAGTTGAGTAAAGGAAAAGTGGGAATAGGGGGGAATAGATTCACTGCTTCAAAAAAAAAATCAAGTTGTGTATAGTTGGTGTGTGTATTTTTAAATATTTAATTTTGATTACTTGAATACTGAGTGTTATGAGCCCTCCCATGTTAAAATGAGGACTGATATATTTCAGAAGTACTTTCTCTTCTTTAACTGTATTAGTGTGCTGTTGTTAACTCAGAATTGTACTGCTGAAAAATCTGGTTTTAGAATACTTGATCTGAGAAGTCATGACTAAAGACAGCATAAGCTTTTCCACAATAGACCTTTTATGGTGGTATATTCATATGTTCTGTGAACAGCTGTTGGATCCATCTTTTTAAGATGTTCTTTGCCATAGGTGAAGGGCCATAACAAATGTTGAAATATTCAGAATAATTGCACTTACCTATTCTGTTTTCTTAATGTATTTCCTATGCATACTGCCTTACCTGTATGTACTGTACTTCACTGGAGGTACGAAAGGTAAATATCAGGTTCTTAATTTATAAAATGTAAATTAGTTTTAAAAATAGTTCTGTAATACTACATATTTTCCAGTGATATCTGTCTTTAAGAGAGGGTGGTGGTGGTAAGCCCAGGTGAATTTAGTCAAAAGTTAATATTGGTGTTCTTTACATTCTCACTTAATTTCTGAATTATTTTGATCATTTGAAATATATTCTTTCTTTTAAGATTTTTGTAGAGGCTAACCTATGTTAGTAAGCCAACTTTTAGGTGATTTGTAACAGCTCTGATACTGCCTCTGACTCATACAGTTCATATAATGTCCTTGTAACTTATTTTGTGCCTTTTCTCCCCCGACACAAAATCTCTCAATAAAAACAAGCTCTTTTGCAACACTGCAAACCTATTTTATTGTACTGATTTTTTTTTTTACTTGCCTATCCCTTTTGTCTTGTTTTCTGGAGGGGGCTGAAGCTCTCATAATAGAATAGATATTTATAACAGACTCTGCAGAAGAAAATTGACAAGGTGGAAAGCAGGTCATTTTGGAATGTCAGTGCTACAAAGCGCCTGGGAAACCGGGACTGTCAGTACTAATCAATATATTCCACCATATCTAGCACAAATAATTTCTAACAAAAACTGGCACCAGTGGAATGTGAGAATCAATTTAGTACTGGCTTCAGTTGTGCTGATTGATGTTGAAAGTCTGGAAACACTTTGGGGGGTTTAGCATAGCAAAATGTCTGTGGTGTTACTAACATTTGTACTGAGGGAATTCCCACTAGTTGGCACTTAACACCCTTTCTTTAAAGTGCTATACAAATGCACAAAAACATAGTCCCTGTCCTCAGGGCTTCTGCCTAAACATCTTGGCAGGGAATGGCAGAATTTGAACATTTGTCTTCATTACCTGGAAATGAGGTGATAAATAGCTTGACTGCATTTCCTGTCCCCTGTCCAGTGACAAAGAAAATATTGTCTGAATCTGAAAAAAAGTGACTGTGGGATATAGGGATCAGTGCTTTATTTTAAACTGCTGGGTACCAGAGCTTTTGTGCCTTTGTATATGCTTCAAAAAAAAAAAAAAGTAAAGATTCTCTTTGAATTGCTAGTCCCTTGAGCAGATGCCAAAGCACTTCATCTATCAGTATTTTAAAGTGTACATACTAAAGAAGACAGGTGGTCTCCATGATAGATAATATTACCAGACCTTGTGTTATGTTGCATTTTACACTTCCTCAACATGGAGCTAAGAACAATAATCCAGCCAGACTCGCTATTCACCCTTCCTGGGCATGGCTGCAGAAGTCATCCTTTGCTCTTGTATTGCTTACTGCAAAAGAAAAATGCAACCATCTTAAGTATCTTTTCTGATTAATCTGTCATGTGCTTTCTAGACTCTCCTAAAGCTTTACACAAGGTATTTTGAAGTCTTTTGGACTCCAAGTATTTTCATCAGCAGCCTTTCTAGAATGAGTAATTAGAATATATGCGGCATACACCAGCATCCAAACCCACTTGTATTGTTCATCCCTTGATCTAAAGTAACGAGACAAAAGCCATCTTTTGTTCTTGTTATTTCCGATTCTTGTGAGCCTTCCTGTTATTTCTGGTGCTTGAGATACTTTGGATTTTATTTTAGTTTTCGCTTTTGCTGCTGTTTCACCATGGAGGTGATGATAAAAGGCCCAGTTTTTCAAATGTGTCTAGTTATGTGCTCAGCATAGTTCCACCCATAGCTGTTCAAATTTGTTGTTCCCTCCCCTCCAATATGTTTCAAGTACATCCTGCAGGGAACTACTGGCCTGAAAGACTTTATCGGTTGTCATCCACATGAGGATAACGACTGCTTCTGTGAGCAGCCACTGGGTATAGCAGTGGGTGTGATCTGCCATACCCAAGGGCTGATTTACATTGACGCACCTTTCTTCTGAAACTGCGTTAACAGGCTGCTCTTAAATGCAGCTTTGCTTGCCTATGCTTTGTCTGGGAACTGGCTGTATCTTGCTGTAACTGGAGCCTGTTTGACTACCAAGCCATTGCGTTGTACTCTTTGTTGGGCCAAGATAAGGAAAAACAGGGCAAGAGACCAAGAATGGGGGAAGGGGCCACAAATTACATATGGGAAGGACTGTGGTTCACATAGCTGTGAGATTTTTTTTTTTTTTTTTTTTTAAAAAGTTAGTGCGGCTCTAACTTTTGCTTTGTTGTGATGCTCCTGCTGTCAGTAATTTTTCATACTGACAAGAGGAAGACACCTCTGGAAGTCATCAAATGGGAGGTGTGGAACTAAAGTGCCATCCCTTGAAAGCAGGGACATTTTGAGAAATGTGCTTGTCCCTTGCCAATAACAGCTAGTACTGGTGTTGAGATTGCAGTAGTAAGCGTTGCCTACCAGCTGCCAAGCAGCTATCAGGCAAAATTATTCGGTTCTTCCAAACCGCAGCAAGCTCAAATTTAACTAAAGTTACCTTACTTCTACTGAACTCATAGATTGTTTCCAAGCAGCGCGCTTCTGAGAGTCAACTCTGCCTTTTCCAGCATTGTCATCTTGCATCTTGTTGGTTACACAGAGACAAGACAAATACTGGTGGTCAAATTCTCTCTGTCCTGGTGAATAAAGGTCTCTAATCCTGATCTCTTACTTTTGAAGAGCATCTTCAATGAACAATCCTTGCTGCAGGGAGGAGGGAAGAACCTCAACTTGTTGATCAAACTTGGTAACAGCAGGTAATATAATGTCATACTTGGAAAAGTGGTTCTTGGGTCACTTATTCTTGCCATTTCTTTTTCTAGTACAGATGAAAAAGATGCAACTGATCAGATTTACCTCCATCTTGGGGACGGAGGAGGTAATATGCACCAGAAAACTTGTAGCATTACTTTTGATCTCATTTTCCCTTCCACACTTATGCTACTGAAAAGTAGATAAAATACAACAATCCTGCAATCTGTTCTGCAGCTAGAAGTGGGCAATTTTGTTAATTTCTCTGCATTTTGTATAATCCATGCAGTAGCCCGGCAAAACTAAAATGGGGAATGTCACGAGGACTCATTGAAGGGAAGGCTGACTGATCCATGCAGGTGGGATTACTTGGAAGTTTGCAAGTTCAGAAACAATTAAAAATTCAGTTCAGCTTTATTTTGATTCAGCTATGGTTTGAGCCATGGACCAAACCAAATCCCAAAGCTGAAGTGCTCTAACTGGGGGGGTTTTTTTGTTTTTTTTTGGTTTTTTTTAGGACTGTTGTTAGCTCTCAGGTGCTGCATCTTGCAGTATGAGACTCCTGATTCCTAACCTGTCTTTCAGCTGCTTGCTTACTAGCCATGCCAGGACAAGGTGATGCCTTTGCTAATGTCATGATGGAGCTGTCTGCTGGGTGTGCTTAACACAAGCAGAGAAACAAACATGCAGGTTCTTCATGCAAGTAAAAACTACAGATAAAGGACGTTGTTCAGTGTAGGGTAATTCCTCTCTTGATCAACTGCTGCTTCTGGTAGAAATCCTCTACCTCATTTTGGATGGTGGATGCACCAAATAGTAGAGACTACCTCTGCACAAGTCCTGGCAATTGACTGGCAGTTTCTCCCTCTTCCCCAAATACGAAGTGCTATCTTCCAAACTCTGGGCTCAAGTAAAAGTAGAAGCTGTTAGAGGAAGTATTCTGTCTACAGTTACATCAAGGAGCCAAATGCAGGTCAGTGCAGAGCTCCCTTGTGTGACAGGAGGGCAGTGGGGCTCCATCCTTCAGCGTGTCTGTACTGCTTTCTGTGAAGATCTGCCCTGCCAGCTTGAGCCTGCAATGCTGCATTTTTTTTTACGGTGCTGGTTTCCTGCTCTGCAGTCACCCTTGTTTTTCTGTAATAGTGGAAATGGCTACTTGTACTTCACGTACTGGTGTTCTTCCTCCAATTTTAAACCTGCATCAAGGTACCTCACCAGCTGTGTTGCATATCCTGACCCATGGATACATTTGCAGTGGGTACCAAATACCCACCCTGCTGTATATTGGTTCTTAAATACCAGTGGGAGTCTTGCGCTTGCACAGGCCCTATTCTGTTCGGATCAAGCTCTCTTTCTGGTTTGTTTGATACTCGCTTTGAAATGTTTGATTAACACCTTGTTAAAGGAAGTGGAGAAAAATCTTCTCAAGCCTCTGCAAGCCCTGTCAATGCATACACTACCAATGCAGTGATTAGGAGAGAACCTTTGAATACTACAACTGAAATTGGCACCGGCTCTGGGTAAGTCACTTTCTCTCACCAAAATTTGTTGCTTTCTTGAACCCTCCACCCCCACTCCCATCTACAAAATGGAGCCAGTGTGAGTTCACCAGATCATGAGTTATGTTCAGTTAGTGTTTATAATGATGCTGCACAGGGTGCATCTTAAAGTTGGCATGAAGGTGTCATAGAGAAACTGAAAATTCCTAGGAAATTAATTTTTAATGCTTTGATCCTTGCATGTTACATAGGAAGGGTGGGCTTTTGGGATGGCGTGGCTTTCAGAAATAGTATACACAAGGGCAGGAGAAAGCAGTGCTTGCACAGTGGCCTTTTCTTAGGGATATTGGGTTGTTTGAGTTGAGGGTCCATTTTCTTCTCTAAAATTTTGATGGCTGTGGCCATTTGGTCTTTTTCTCTGTTAGTCTTTGGTTTGTTAGAGAGCAGTGAATAGAGTAGAAGTTCACTCAGATGAGATCTTTGTTGTCCCTGATAGCAGGAACTGGACTGAATGACCGTGTGCTCCTATGAATGCTGTTCCGCTTCCTCTTCCCTTCTGACCCAAACTCAGCATGGTGGAGAAGCAGTCCTGCCCTCTCCTACCAGACAACAGGTAGCTTTATTTACCTTGTTTCCCCTCCTAAATATACACACACACACACATCTGCCTGCCCTCCCCTCTCTCCATGAAAGCCCAGGAGCAAAGAGGTGGCTTGCTCCTTCATGCACTAGCCTGGCCAGGCAACTTGTTCTGCATATTCCCAGTGTTTTTATGCCAGGATTGTTTTCTCCTCCCCCACTCCTGCTTTCAGTGCCCTGAATCTGCGTTTAACTAGTTCTAGCCCTAAGTATCTACCCTGTGTCCTATCACTGCCTGGAGCAGATGCAGCACAAATGATTGGCCCTCTCCCTTTGGCAATTTGGCTTTGACTGCACAAAACAGCCAATAAAGTGGAAAGGCCTGGGCAGCTCATTATGGTGATTAGCTTGAAGCTGTATAGTTTTATAGTCTAAGATAGAGGAGGAAGTGTTTGCTTGAAGAATGCAGTTGCATTCCTCCCCCTTTCTCCTGCTGCCTGCTCTTGATGACGACAAGTTTTTAGAAGTTGCCGACTAAAAGAATAGCATACATATTTGCCAGACACAGCTTGGACTGGAGGCTGTTAGCTCATTTTCCAGTGACTGAAGTTAGAGTGTGTGGCAATGCAGGTCATGATCTGATCTGTCTAGAAATTCTCTGAAAAGACTTGACTGAAGCCTCTGTTGAGATTCTTTCTCAGACGAGGCTGGTTCTCACTAGTTTGTCTGCTGAATCTCTTGATCTGCTCTGTGGTATGTGTATCATACTTTTAGTAAAGAGCATCTCTTTTCTCACTTCTGCTGGTGCTTTCATTCTCATTTGTATTGTAATTGTTCCCTCAGCAACTGTTTCGCTTAGGGCCCTTGCACCATAGAGTCTCAGTGATTCTCTCCTCCCCTCCTTTCTACCCACCCAAAGCATGCAGTTGTTTGGCCATTTCCCTGTGCTTTTCTTGAGACACTTCTACAGGTATACTGACAAAATATTCCTTTATCCTGATTGCTTCTTCAGCTTCTCCTTTCCATCCCCTCCTCAATGACATTTTACCCTCCAAACACAACATAGTGTCCAAGTTGACTTGGCACTGGTGATTTATTCAATTTGCTTCAAACTGCCATAGACTTAAGCAATAAGTTCTGAATTGGGTCAATTTGGACACAGTAGCAAAGTGTAAAAATAATACAAGCTAACATTGTTTGTGCTCTGGAGGGCAGCTGCAGAAAAAATACCAGCTCCTGGAAATGCTGTGGTCCAGTCTGATTCAGCCCGTCATATAGACGGAGCATCATTGCAAGCGTGCTCCTTGTTTTGGCTCTTGTAAATCTTGGTTGTGATCTGTCTGTCCCAGAGTTATTGTGCCTCTAGATTTAAAGTCCTTTTTCTGACAGCTGAAAATAATCAGTCTACCAAGAGCAGAGCAAACCTATGCTGAGATCAAAAATGAGGCAGCTTTTTCTCACCTGCCAAGACTTCCAGTTCTGAATGTTTTTCCAGTTGCACTGTGCTCTGCCAAACATCATGTTTTCTCCAGATGCCATTCTTCTAACCATGTGTTTAAATCAGTGAGACTTCTTGGTATTGAGTGTTTCCTTTTTGGCATTCAGGCCATTTACCTAGGCATATAAGTAAAAGTGCTGGAAGGCTCCTGTTTTTATGAATGTTGGCCACAGGTAGTTTTACAAGATGGTGGGACATCCTGATTGAAACAATAGATTAGTGGTTGTAGTTTAGTGATGGGTAAAACATAGTGATAGAGGAAAAATATCCTTTGCAGATCCTTGGAAATGGTCTAATGAAATATTTTATGTTTAAATCATGATGGAACTGAACTTGTACAGTTCCAGAGGACAATACAAGGATTTAGAACTCAAAATGCCAGTTTTCCTGCCCAACATCTCAGTCAACTCTCCCGGGAGCCTCAGAACTGATGCAGCCAGGGCTCCCAGGTTCCTGCCACCCTCTGAGCTGACCATTATGCACTTGGAAATTTCCAGACTCTGAACAGCTCACCACACTGGGTGCCAGTGATCTTGGCAATACTAGAAGCCCTGCTATATGATTTATATTTGCTACCCAGTGGCTTGCTTCTTAACAACAGCTGCAAAACTGACTGGATTCTTGTGAATTTGCTAGTTGAAGCTGGTCAGTGATGGGTAGCAGCATCATAATCTCAGCATTTTTCAGAATTTTCTGCATCCTTAGCTAGTGATAGTGGAGTGATCACTTTCTTTGGAAATGCTATGCCGCAGCCTGAAAAGATTCAGGTTGTAAATAATTTTGGATTTCAAAACTCTTCCCAGGTTGAGAAAACTCGTTTCTAGCAAAAGCTATCTGCCTTTTTCTGACATGTCCGGTCTGGCTACAAATGGAAAAAAGATATCAGGCTTGATAAACCACTGGACATGATCCAATGCTATGCTTAGTTTGGAAAGGATATAAACCTTTAACTTACTTCATATGAAGTGCAGGCCCAAGGCTAATGTGAGAATGTGTGGCAGTGAAACAAGCAGCATAGGCATTTGGAGGATTTTTGAGCCTGCCAAGTATTGATCGGTGAGGGGTGGGAATGAGTGGAGAAGCATTTCAGTTTGGCATGCATTTGTGATTCTGATGCTGTCACAATGAATTAGCAGTGCTTTCTTTTCCCTGTAGTCCATCCCAGGCTTCTGTCATTGAAGCATCCCCTTTGCCTGTATCTACTTGTTAAAAGACAAAGTGAAAAAAACCTAATAAATTCACAGAACTTGTGCCCCAAAAAAAAGCCTGATTATGTGATGCTAGTATCCTCTCAGTGGAGACTCTGAACAGTACTGAACCATCGCTGCTAAAGACTGTTAACAGCATAAATGTTATAGGGGATTCAAGCTACAATTACTCATTTTGTACAGTCACTTAATCCACTAATGGGGAGAAATGGGGCAACAGTTTAAGAAGGGAAGAGAACTGTCAGAGATTATTAAATCTACTGGGATGATTTGTTTTGGTAGTCTCTCTTGACCCAAGTACATGCTTCAGCTAATGCAACAGACTTAATGCCTCTGGTAATTAGAGCAAGAAGTGATGGGTCATCATTAGCAACTGCAAATTAAGAGTTGTATTTCATCTGGAAGGCAGCATCTTCAACTGGGCTTATTTGTTGCCGCTGCAGATCATCTGTAAGTCACAAGTGGTTCATTGGACTGACTCGTTTGTGTGATTTGGTAGAGGCTTTTTAATACATGCTTACTGTTCCGTACGAGTAGTTTTTCTCAATAGTTGCCAAACAGAAAATGCCACAATATTGGACTTCCCCATACAGTTAATACTACAGCTCTTATTTACATGATATTGGTGATTTTTTTTTTTTATTGTTGTACAGTTCACAGTTCAGATTATTTTTGATTGTAGGTTTGAAATATATTTGTCATATCTATGAAACTGATGTGTGAAGAAAGGAAAGCCAGGCAGGCATGGAAAGCATCAGTAATTGGCAGCTTCAGAAGATACAAGAGCCAATCTAATACCATTCAAGATATATATTCACAGAATACTTTTATGTGGGTTTCACAGATCCACAATCATATTCAGTCCTGGATATTGCCAAAGGCATGAATGAAGATGATATATCATAGATTTGGTATTTTTGCAGATACTAGGAAATTCCTAAATCCTCTTAGAAGAATACCAATAAGCAAATGAAGACACCGGTACAAAGGAAATTAGCCACAAACTGAACTTCATTACAAGGTGCTATGAGGTGGGCACTGAAATAAAAAAAATGGGGGTGTGCAATATAGCTGAATCATTTTTCAGATGAACTTATGCAGATCAGCAGGCAGGGAACTATGACTTGAGCAGACCAAGATATTGAAGCGTGGCTTGAAAATGCTTGAGAACAGCTGCATAAATCAATGGATGCTCATCAAGCAGAATTTGGGGGACTGTCTGTGGTCAGCTAGCTATGTAAGTGATGCTGATAACTTCCTGAGGGACACAAAAGAGAGAAGGATGGTTGCAGTGCCCTCAGCAAAAACTGTGTGAGGGTGAGCTTCCCTCTCAGAAATACGCCTAGACCCCAATGGGGGCTTAAGCCTCTTTCAAAAAGCAGGAGAAAAGAAAGGGATTCAGAGGTGTCAGAAAGGTAGCCATTCTCAGTGCAGATGGGAATCTCCTTAGAAATAAGTATACTTGGGGAATTTACTTCGTTAAATTCACAAAGCTCAAAAGCTCTTTAGCAGGGCTCAGATCCATGATATCTGATGGATTGTGAGCTAACTAGAACTGAAGAGGCCTCTTCTGTTTGCATCTTTATGTCATTGCCTTGGCTTCAGCGGGGTTCTTTGTGCTCCGTGAAGCAGTTGTGAGCTTTTTCCATCCATTCAGTCCGTGGCTGGCTCGGCCCGGGCTGACACTTGGGAGAGCTGGATGGGAACACGTGGCCCTGGCTGATACTCTGTAAAGACACATTTCTGTGGCAGGCCGTGCCCCCCCTGCTCAGGGAGTGTTAGCAGTGCGTAAGCTGCTCAAAAAGCAACAGTTAGCAAAGATTCTCCTTCAAGGAACAAAATATGCCTGGTCCTGGAGAAAGGAGGAGAGTCTAAGTGACAAGAGGGGTGTTCTTTCCTTCTGTGCTTCTCAAAGAGTGAGGAACAAGAAATAGCCTTTCTTCACTCCCTCTTGCTGGTGTGCCTGGGGCATTAAGTTGTTGTAGGTTCAGAGGAAATGTTTTCTCAGGAGATTGTGTGGGCTTGGGTCCATCTCAGGTTTTCTCCATTTATAATCTTACTTTCCTATACAAGTGCTGTCAGGATAGATGCTCCCTGAGAAGCACCAGCCTGGAGCATAGGTTTGCTTCTGTAGTTTTGGTGGTTAATTGGAGAGAAAAAAAAAAAGGCAAGCTAGAAATCCTAAGCTTTGAATGGGGTGAGCTGCAAAAGCCATGACTACTGGCTGAAGATAGATGAAGGTTTCACTGCAACAACACTGCATCAGTTCAGCAGAGCTCACTGGAAGAGCCTGGATTCTTCCCACTTTGGGTCTATGTCCTCCTTTATCTCTGCAGATTTCTCTCTCTGCACTCCCCTTTCTCTTTCTCCGTTCTGATGCAGGTTTTTCCCACAGTAATATTCTCTCCTCACATATGGGCATCTGCCTCTACTTTTCTCCTGTGTTCTGTGCTATCTTGTCCTCATGTAACAAATGAGAGTCCTTGTGATGTCTGTTTTCCTCAGTGAGGTCAAGACTGGCTGCTGTCTGCCGTACCGCCATGCTGCTTTTCTCTTTACAGAAGGGCCCGTTGCTACTCTAACCTGTACTGTATTTTGCTGTTGGTGTAAGGGCCTTTATCGGTTGCAGTATTTTCTGTCAGTTAAATAGCACTCTTCTCATCCTATAAGTAGCATAATAAAATCTATTGGCCCTCAGTGCAAGTTGTCCATCTGCTATGACCTGCATCCACTTCTTGTAACTGCTCTTCTCCTTCTTTCTTTCTTTGGATTTATTGAAGTCCAAGGAAATTATGAAGCAGCAAATTCTTACAGCTGGAGCAAGGAGTTTTCGGAGTTGAGAAAAACCTGTGCTTGTTGTTACATTTGATACTGGATTTCTTGTTGCTTTTTCCTCAGTCATCTCCCCCTGTACCTCCTTAACAGTGATGGTAAGGGAGAGTTATTTATTCTCTTCAAATGGCAGGAGCAGGCAGGAATTGTTGCTCAGATCCTTGGGCTTCAGCATAAACTTGGACTTGAACTTAAATATGCTTGAACATAAAACAAAAAGACAGTCCTTGTCCAAGACTTTATGCCATCTTCCCTCAATAAGAGGAGGGGGAGCCGGGGGACATCCAGACCCTCTTGGAGAAGTACTTCTCAATACAAAAAGGGTTATAAACATAAGGTGTGTTATTGTATACAAGAAAAATTACCAAAAACACGTTCTTAATCTGTCTGCCAGCACCTGTGACTCTGGTCTACTGTCATGAGGAGAGACCTTATAGGTGCAAGAAAGTGAGAGCCTTAATCTCCCCTTGCTTTCTAATACACGTCTGAGGTTCTGGGTATTAAAGTAATGTATGGTGGTGTTAAGGAAGTTGTCTTCTGTATGTACAGCTAGCTGCCTGAGGGGGCAGGGAGTTAATGTTTTAGGGACACACTTTTAACAGAATCTGACCTTTTAAAAGGCTCATTCTTCTCCCTTGCACACTCTGCTTTATCCCATCCAACCTGCCCCTACAAGTCCTTCCTAACCTATTATTCCACTTATCTTCTTTCAGATCCTGCCTTTTGTCTGGCTTCCCCAGCAGAGCTCACATGCACTGAAAGGTAGCCAGTAAGTCTTGAAGTGAGCAAGGATGAGGTATGGTTCCCTAAAAATTGGAGGGCTCATCTTTTTCAGTGCCCAACTCCCATGGAAGCTGGTGTGGGAAGTAAATGCCTGCATGTCTTTGTGAAGGAGTCCCCAAGTCCCTCAGCAAAAAGAGGAAGCCAGATGCCTGGGAGGCACAGAGAAAGGTTTGATTTGTAGATTCTGGGGAATCAGATGTCCTGCAGGTATTGGTACTGCATTAATGTACTTAGTATTTGACTGTTAATAAGGAACATCATGAAGGATAACTAGCAACAACAGTGCCTGCCCTGAGGTAGCACCCAGTGCCTACCCAAGTGCTGCCTTTTCCCAGCTGCTGTAGAGGTGATAAATCAGTCAAGGGATGTCAAAGTTCAATTTCCAGGGGGAAATAACGATTTTACTCAAAAGGTGGAGTGTGCCTTCCTTAATAAGGGACACTTAGCAGCATGGAATCTCATCTCTATACTCTGTCACTCCTTTCCATGTGCTGATATACCCTTTTTTCTAAAAGCCACTGACCCTCACTGGATCAATGAGGCCTGATCAATTGTTTTTCCCTCTGAATTATCCATATGGGGTTGTTAGCTGAGCTGCTGGCAGAAAACGAGAGACAGCTTTCTGTCTATTTACTGTAAAGAAAGCAAAGCAAACTACAGGAGGGGACAGGCTGCAGGATATTTACTGTCAATACAGCCGGAGAGAGAGAGGAGATATAAGGAGAGGGGAGCAGAGGCTGCAGACTGCAACCCAAATGAATGATCTGAGTGTAAAAATATCCATGCAGTTTGAGACGGAAAGTGGGTGGGTTGAAGTAAACAAGGGGTAGCTGAGAGTGTTTAACAAATGGTTTAGTGAAGGGCTAGTGAGGCAGGGAAGTACTTGTAGCACACAGAATAATAATGCTGTGCACAAGCATACTGAATCAGCAGTGCAAGCTGAAAGGCACTTGCAGATCTGCCCTGAGACAGAGCAGTAGCTGGGATGTTTTTGTGTGTGCCTGCATGCAAGACCCACCACTGAAAAGTATAAGATGAATAATAATGATTGAACTTAGAAAATAATAATTGGAGCTAGTTTTCCGAAGCAGCTGGATGTCATCATTGTAACTCAGACCAGAAAAAAAAAAATTTAAAATAAGCATACTTCCTTGCTTCTCTCTCCTGTTCTTCATCCACGGAGGAATTAGGTGACCTGAGCTTCACAGGGCAAGAAGGCTCTGAGCAGCTCACTCTGAGTGTCCCTCTACTTCCAGAGGCAGGTGAACGAGTGAAGAGTGAATTCACACTTTAGAGAGCAGCAAAGACCATCCTGCCATGAAACCATTCACAGATGAAGATGTAGAAATCTACATCCAGAGCAAGGTAAGGCTTTATCTGTCCAGATTTTCTGTCTCCCACACTAGGTGTTGATTCTGAAGGGTGCCAAACTTGACAGTTAGTTGCTTGCCTGCTGTCTTCATTTCTGAGACAAGACTGGGTGAAGTTTCATGAGAACTGTATTTCTAATGAGATTTCTAGGTTCCTGTTGCAGAATTTTATCAGGGATCTCAGCTGGTAGCCTAATTTTTCAAGGTGCTTGTCCTCTTCTTTTTCACATGTCCTGAATTTTTGCTCCCAATCTGGAATTCCAGATGTGACACTAGCTGTAATTGCCAGCATTTAATCTAAGGAAAGGTCCTTGCCTCTCTCCTTGTCCAGTGGTCTTGGCTTGACAGAAACAAGACTGAAACCACACCAGGGGCTGCCTCTAAGAAAGATGCACATGGGAACTAGAGAGAGAGACAGATATTGTTAGAATTTACCCATTGGTCTGTCACCTCAGCTAAGGATACTTCTCTATATACCATGATTAAAGTGACATTCCTCATTAGCACATGCAGGCTGGAACCACGTTTTCTATTTTATGAGATATTCCAGCATTCGGGGTTCTTTTCCCATTATGAAATGAAGTAAAACAGAATAAAGTCATCAGTGAAACAACACTGTTTAATAAAAGTAACTCTAAGTGAGCCAGAACATTTTTTAAAGCTGACATATTTAATCACAGTACTTAGCTGGTTCCTATTTTATAGTCTGCTTTCCCCAATAAAATGCAAGACACCAAAGTGAAAAATCATTTCAAAATGGAAAACTGTAAGGCTTTCTTTTCTGTAAAGGATGAAATATTCTAGTATCATGAAGGGGCTGGTAAGAAAGGTTTGTTTTCTCTATGGAAATGTTTTGGTGACAAGTAGGTGTATTTCTGTGAGAACTTTCATTTTCAGCCATGCAGTGTTGTGCACCAGAAAATCATTCCATCAGAATCTGTTCAGTGAGCTATAATAGTGAACGCTTCTCTGAAGATTTATAAAACGGAGCTACAAAGGAGGGAACAGAGGGAAGCCATGCACAGGAAGATGCTCATATGACTGCCATAAGTACAGGGAACAGAAGCAGAGTGTAGTTAAGTGAGGCTCATAGTTGCCAATATTTTAGGTTCTACTGAAAGTCTGTATTCTAGCAGCCCTCCAGCTCTGATGGATTCCTAGTTTCTGCCTGCTCCTGAGTCCAAGTGAGGCTGCCTAACCTTCAGGCAGCCACAGTTCTGCCAGTAAAATGCTGCCTGTTTTTGAAAATAGGTCAACCACCTGGTGCAATGAATCTCTATGATACCAAAGATTTCTTCCTTAAGCCACTAAGCAAAGGAAAAACTCAAGTGCATATGGAGTGGATGTGACTGGGTAAATAAGAACAAAAGCAAATGTTCTTAACATTCACCAGTCATTCTCAGTCCTGTTTCCTTCCTCCATAATAAAACCTTAATCAACCTTGTTGTTCTGGTTTTGTGCATTTGTTTTGGCCTGATTTCCAAAGTTAAGACCTGGTAAGGGGGGACACCAGTAGGTGGTAGAAGTAGCTGTCCAACAAAGAGCTTATTCTGCCTCTTCTCACAACATGTCCATGCTGGTGCTAAAGACATCTTAGATAAATGCCTTGACTGTTCAGAAGCTGCATTCATTCACTCATGTTCTGTATTCTGATTTTTATGCCTTCCCTTCTGTAGGAAGGTTATATCTTCCAATAGCATGATTAGAGAGCTAACTGGGGTTAGCAAGAGTTAGCACCATCTGTCACATGCCCTTTATTCTTTTATCCCTGCCCGAGTGATGAGCAGTACATGCAGAAAGAGGTGTGTAGTGGTACCTCCCTTAATAGTTTTTTTGAGTCTGTACTCTCTTAAAGATTTCATGACAACTGCTATAGCCTAGCCAGTAGGTGATGAAGGCACAATTAAATGGGGCCAGGCTAGGTTGGATGGATTCTCCCAGGATATTCGAGGTGGCAGAAAATGTTTCTAGCAGGTGCCCCTTAGAGAGAACATAGCATGAGCAATGCCTAGAGAGGCACTCTTAGATCTCCATTCGAGCTGACTCACAGTGATTGTATACTTTCAACAGAAAAAATCTGGGGTTTGTGTCTAAAAGCTCTTACAGGTGGACAACTTTCTCTACCACTCATACCATTTGCTTGTTGGAGAAACCATTAGGAGTCTTGTTGAGCAAGTCAAGCTTATTGGACTGCTCTAAGGAGTTCTTCTGGATGATCAAAAACATGGCGGACAAAATAGCTATAGCTACAAATGGAGAAGTGCCATAAATGAAAGCTGAGATGAGGAGGTGAAAATGAACATGGGCTAAAATTTTTCAGTATAAATTTTCTTAAAAAAAAAAAGTATATGTAGGCTAGCTAAAACTGGTCTCGGAGAACAAGGATGAATTGGAATGAGGAGGAGGGTGAATTACTAGGGAAATTAAAAGGTATTATGTAAACATAAGGGACTTTGTGGTGTTAACATAGCAAAGAATCAGGATGTCAAGGGTAGATGAGAGCCCAGCAAAGGGAATATGATACTGCTGTCTGATGTATTTTCCATTTGAAAAACTATTCAAGCTTAGTAAAAATACCATTAACTTTGTTGGCTGGGGGGGAGGTATTCAAACCCTGCCCATCTTCAAGTTCAGTGTTAGTCAATTGCTGTTCATCGGTTAATTGATCTTAGGCAAGCACTAGTCATTTTTAGTCCATTGTATAGTCTGTTGTTGTGAAGAAGTGAATCTATCTGTCACCTCCCAGGGCTTGGGGACACATTTCAACACACTTGAGTGTTTTGTCTGACAGGTCAGCATTTGACATAAAGGTGTCCAAAAGGACTTTTAATGAAGTGCTTGTCAGTGGTATTTTCTAAAAGGGAGAAGGGTGTTGTTTAGATGCTGAAGAAGATGCTAAGCAAGCAGGACACAGGAGTTTTAGAATAGAATCACAGAATGGGTTGGGTTGGAAGGGGTCTTTAAAGATCATCTAGTTCAACCTCCCTGCTGTGGGCAGTGACATCTTTCCTTAGATCAGGTTGCTCAAACCCCTGTCCAACCTGACTGAACACTTCCAGGGATGGGGCATCCACAACTTCTCTGGGCAATCTGTTCCAGCGTCTCACTACCCTCATTGTAAGAAATGTCTTCCTTTTGCTTTGGTCTTTGATAATAACAAAAGACTGTAGCAATTATGTTTAACTGTGGCAATTACACTTGATCATTCACTTTAGCCAAGCTGTTAACGATCTAACACTCCTGTTTCATACCTGCAAATAGCCCGATTGGGGTTTTAGTTCTAGCTTCACGTGGGTTTTCATTTTCTGATCTAGGTCTTTCAAACCTCCCATCTGTTTCTGTATTTTTTTCTTGCCTGCAAACAATGAGATTTAGTAGAATATGATGAGGAAAAAGAAAAACCAAGAAAAAATTAAAGAAAATATTGCAACCAAATGAGATAAAGCATTAGGATGCAAAAAAGGACAGTAAACAGTCTCACTCTGCATAGGTAACTCTGGATGAATAAGTAATGAGGAATATGTTTATGAACTTCGTTAACAGTAGCTGAATCTCCTTCTCACTTTGGTAAATGTGTAAGGATCTTTGGGAAATATTTAATTGTCCTTTACGAACATGGTTCCTTCATGTTCCTCCTGTTGAATCTCATTGTCCATCCTTCACCTCAGTCCCTCCAAGACTCAGACCTTCCACTGAAATAATTTTCAATAAATAATTATGCTACTACTGCTTGAATTGAAGAACTATACATCAAGTCACATGTCATGGTTTAACCCCACGCAGCCGCTCACTC
>NW_009229027.1:13977-14516 GCF_000690835.1 Fulmarus glacialis | reverse complement strand
CAAGCCCCCCGCCCCACCTGGTTTTTACACTGAGCATGATGTCACATGGTATGGAATACCCCATTGGCCAGCTGGGTCCACCACCCCGGCTGTGTCCCCCCGCCCCGTGTGAGCATCACCCAGCAACAGCCAAAGCATCAATGGGCCATCAACGCTCCTTCCATACCAAACTCAAAACACAGCACACCCCCCAAGCTACTGGGGAGAAAGTTAACTCTGTCCCAGCCGGAACCAGGACATCACACAAACACCTAGTCCCCAGTGGGACCAGCTTTGGAAAGATACTTTCTCACCATCTAGGAATAGACTCTCATCTGTTCTTCAAATATGAAGACAGTAGGGATACTTCCAACATATAATGTAGGCATCTAAATGCTGCCACATACACCTGCAACCTGACTAATGCACAGAGTATCTGTAATTCTTGAAGTCTTGTCAACTCTTGGAATGAAACCTATCCTGGCTCTGAAAATGGCCAGTATATGCAGGGGAATAAGTGGGTATTCTGCATCAAATGGATAAAGAATGAGACTGCAGCT
>NW_009229027.1:12557-13951 GCF_000690835.1 Fulmarus glacialis | reverse complement strand
TTTCCCTTCCATCCAATGGTATTGGCATGGAAATATTAATTAATGCTCAGCAGTCTTGAGTATTGGCCCTTTGGTATTTATCAGCTGGTGTTTATCAGTTCTGTCTCATGATAAGTTGGGTGTAACACACAGGGAATGGTAAGTTTTATTCCTAGTGCAGCACAGGCACAAATGTTTCAGGATGCTTTAAGTTAATTGTTTGTTTCTTGCTGGAGACAAAGACTGCAGTTACCTGTAATACGAAGTGTCTTTCTTGGAACTGACAGGTGGAACGGCGACATTATCTGGTTTCCAAAGCAGTGGAGGAGGTGCAGAAAATCATCCAGCAACTGACCGCAGAAATCAGCTATAAGGCCACGCGATTCCAGGCTATCTCCAACTCTGGAATTCACAATGAGAATATTAAGGTATGAACAAGAGCTCTAATATACTCTCTGGCAGCTTGTAGGTAATCAGTAAGTGATTTCTCCATTGTGTAAGTGTTTGTAAGGACAGGTACCTCACCCAAAAAGCCACAAACAATGCATTGACACTTCACTGTGGAAGTTCTAGTGACTGACTGGGTCATAGGGACTTACTCATGGACATCTTACAACTAGAGGAGCATTGGAGAGGGCCGGGTAAATCAAGCAGAGCCTTTTTCTACAACTGCTGCTTTTACAAAGAGCATCTATTGCCAGAGCTGTCAATCTGCAAGCAGAAGTCAAAGCTCTTTGGGAGACAGAAAGAAAAACTTGTACAGCAGTAACATAGGAAGAAAAAAATGCTCATGCCTTCATGAGCTATGACTCATATTTTTCACAGGTGGAAAACCTGTCAACTCACTAAAAAAAGAAAAAAAAAATCAAAAATCCTTCTTCCTCTATGAACATTAGAAAGCTCCTTCAGAAAAATACGTTTTTTCTTGGTCATGGATTGGAACTTCTTTTTTACTGGGAAGAAGTATGCTTATTAGTGGAAGAAGTTAAATGTCTCCCCAGTTTAGACCATCAAATACCAAAATAATAATGTCCTGTCCCAGCTGTGACAGGAGAAGACTGGTTATTTCCTGTGACTACTTAACACAAGAACAACTAGTGTAAGGATATAAGAAACAATCATAGCAATGGCAACTTCAGATGAAAATGATCTTTTTCGCCTGAACTAGTTTACATACTCTAGCTACGTCAACCCTTATACTAAAATGCAGCCAGTTACAGATCAAAACACAGCAAACATGTAAAAGCATAAGGCAACTTTTGCAGCTGTCTAGGATTGAAAGGGAAGAACTCTGTGTGTATCAAGCTGCTGGAAGGGTATGGAAGTGGAGGCGGAATATAATTGTCCAGTCTGAAATGTGGCTATTGCTCTGGGGATAAACACATTCAGATTTATATCTTTTCTGGAATTTCATG
>NW_009229027.1:0-12539 GCF_000690835.1 Fulmarus glacialis | reverse complement strand
GAATGACCACAGTTACTTAAAACAGTGCCACATCCTGGTGTACGTGTTCCTTAATGCCATAGTCTGCCATCTACCTCTCATGCTGGAACAAACCTGCTTGGCTAATGAAGTCTGACAAGACCAGGGTCAGGGTAAAATTGCTGTTCTGGAGAACAAAGCAGAACAAAACCAAGGCAATCTATTTTGAGCAGTAATTTGGTATTATAGTAGGCTGATCTGAATAACCTCTGCTTAAAAGGAATCCCCAAAATTTATTTTCTTAAAAAGTAACAGATTTGTTATTCATACTTGACTGAACCCAGTGCTATAAATCTGTGATAGTCACACTAGGAGGGCCTGGGTAACTGTTCTGTAGGTATGGGGCAGCAAAGAATGGGTTAATAAGAAATGTTTTTTGGCTTGGGCTGTTCTGCTTCCAAAAAATAGAATCTTTAATATTGCTGCTGACGTAACTCAACATAGAGGAGACTTGTGTCAAGGGAAAGCCAATGTATTAACTATTCTGTGTTTGATTTTGCAACATCTTTTTTCCTGTCAATTAAATTTACAGGAACTTTTCAGAACTTTCAGCTTCTGATTAAAAGGACTTAATTTAACATGGTGAGGGGTCTAGATTTGTTGAGAAGTTACAAGCCTCCTACTAAATATGCAGGGCTGGGTGGGGAATATAGAAGAAAAGTCTTTAGATATTTAATGGTTTTTCTGTAACCTAGGGGACTAAAAGTCAAAATCTTTAATAAAAAACTTGAAATAAAATTCAGATGGACAAAATGGAATATTTTATTTTTAAAACTTTTAAGTGTTTGTTTTTAGTTGTGGCCCACCATTTTTGCAGCTGTAAACTGTGCAGGGCTGATGCAAAGGCTGTGGAGGCTTCAGTAAGGCATAATGAGCAGGTTAGCGTCCAGAGTTATTACTAGTACAGCACTGCCCAACGGCATTGCCAAGTGTTTAACTCTGTAATCGGCGGGGGGGGAGAGGTGATTTTTCTTTAATAAATAGGCTCAAAGGAAGCTTGCAGCTTTGCTCTGTGAATGAATGACCTGGCACATGCTTTCTCTCTGTTCTGTGTCCTTCTTGTTTTCCTTTCTGCTTCTCTCAGGATCAGCCAGCTTTACTGGCCAAGTGGTCAGCTATGCTTCGGGGGAAGCGCCCGTTCCACCCATCCATCCAGGTACAAAGCCTTCCTGCCAGCTGGTGCTTGCCGGTCCGTGTGCCTGCTTCCTCCTTGCCACCCTCTTCTCCAGACAACTTCACCCACCTAACCGATCCTCCCGTGACTATTTCATCCTCTCTGCAAGAGACTTGCTTTTTTCCTCAAAGCGTAAATATTTTATTTCTAACCTAATGCTTATGCCTCCCTGGGATATCCTGGCCAGGATCACAAGAATGAGGCTGTATTCATTTGCCCAGCATACTGCAGGTGGGTTTTTAATAGAGCAGAATTGGTCGTAAGTTACACACTCCAGAATCTGAGGCTCTTGTTCAAGCCTGTGACTCGCCGAGGCCCATGGTCTGCGTATGGCGCGTAAGACCATCATGTGATAGAGCATAGGTGTGGGACTGAGATTTGTTTACGCCAAGAGGACACCAGCTGCCTGGCTTTACAGTGCCATCCCCAGCCTTGTGATTTCTCGTGTCTCTTGGTAATCCCCAGGTGGAGGAGCCTTGTGACTTATATTTGAAAGCACTGGCATAACACCTGCAGCTCTTCCCTTTAAAATCTGTTGGGTGCCAGTGCATACAAGTCAGCATCTTGGTATGGGAAGGAATGGTTGTTTATCTGCAAATGTGGCCGAGGCAGTGAGATGAGCAGTAACTGCATGATAGCCATTGTATTTTTTCCTTATGGAGCCTAGCACTTCGTTCCTGAGCTGCTCACAGGATTTCTCAGCCCCACCAAACCTGACTTGTGCAGGTCAGCTTGGTCTGCAATGTCATCCTTCCAGCATCCTCCTGCCTTTAGGTGGTTTATATTTGACAGAAGAAGGGCTTTCTGGTGTTTCGTTTGCCATTTTTGTGCTTCTCGCTGGCCATCTTTTGTATTTCAAATTTCTTGCCAGGGAGCAGAGAAGACCGGCTGCTCCCTATGGGAGAGGGAGCCAGGAGGTGAGCATGACAACACGGCAGTGCCTGCCCTATGGTTCCCGAGCAAGGCAGACCTAGGGAGGGCAGCTGGCGTCAGCCAAGAGTCTGGATCATCAGGCAAGTCTGTGCTGACAAGGCAGGTCTGAGGTCAAGCTGGGAGCACTCATCGGGATCAGAATCGGGCCCAATGACATTAACCAGGGTCAGGTGCAGTCTTTTGATTGCCAGGCAAGTCCATAGTGGCCAGGTAGGTCTGAGGTCAGGCTGGGAAGGCAGTCTGCAGGTAGGACAACAAGGTCTATGGCCAGGCGCAGGCATAGCTGTCACACGGCTGGAGACCAGCACTCCTACGATATAGCCCAGCACTGAGCTGAAATGGGGGTCCCAGGCCCATGGGCAGTGTGGGTAGAAACCCCAGAAAGGCTGCTCAGGGCCATCAAAGCCTGTTAGTGCCCTCAGGACCCTGGCACCTCTGCAGTCATTTTAAATCAGCTGAGCTACCAAGAAGGCCACCAGAATGTTTTGGATTATTACAGGAGAGTGACAAGGGCATTTCATTCACCTCGAGGTAACCTTGCGGCAACAGCTGTCACTTCACATCCTGCTTGTGCAGCAGCTTCACCTTATTAATCCCAATGTAAGTTAGGCTTGGTAGCAAGTGGAGTTGAAAAGCTTCTGAGTCAACACGGTAAAAGTCTGAAGGAGTTTGAACACCCTCTCTGAATACCTGGAGCCACGATCGCCAAGTGCTTCCTTGGAGATGTCTGTCTATGCCCTGGGCCAGTATGAGGTTTCATGGTATTTGTGTCACCTTATTTACTCTTCGCAAATACTGGTTCAGCACTGGTTTTATTGGAAAATGGTCATGCCCACAGTGAGGCCAATTAATTGGCTTGCAAACAAGCCTATTTGAGGGTTTGTTGTCCATTGGTTACTGTTTCCGTCCTTACACTGGTTCTGGCTTCTGCTCAGCAGGAGATGCAGGTTCATACAGTACAGCTGGCCAAGACCTGGGTATATTTCTGAGGGTGCCGCTGCCTGTGCAGGCTCAGGCATGTCACTTGCCTCACGTCTCTGTCTCTTAAAGGACAGTCATGCAGAGTGAAACACTTGTAAAATGAATGGGCCATAGCCTTATTTTACTAATGTCTGTAGTGGACTTTGAAAGAGATCAGAAAAGTGCACTTTTTGCCATAGTTATTGCTACTATTGAACTCTAGGTTTATCTCTAGTAATAATTCTGAGGTAATAACTTGCACTATTTTGTTTCCCTTTGCTGGATCTCAAAACATGCTCTCTGATGTTTTCCCGCTCCTTGGAAGCTGCTAGTTACTACACCTCATGCAATTGCATACTAGAAATAACAAGGAATGGGGGAAACCATGGCAGGTGTGGTGCCAAATCAGTCAGTGCGCTCTTGTCTTCTGTGGGCCATGGCTGTCACATTCAGACTCCTTCTAAGACAATTTCCTTTTAGTCTTTGCACCTCCAAAGTAACCCTCAGACAGGCATGGAACGGGTCCTGGCTGTAATCAATTGCTCCCATCATACCATGGCTTTTCCTTCTCTACAAAGCCCCCAGTTCTACCTATTACTTCCTTAACCCTCTTTTCCTTACACCAGGCTCATGGATCTGCCCTGTCTCCTCTCTCAATCTCTCTGCACTCTCCTAGGTCTTAGCACCCAGCCAATTCCTCATCACAGTCCCTCTGCGTGGCCTGACCGGGTACAGGGAATGCCAGGTACGGCACTGGCGTTATTACACCGTGCGTGGAGCCAAGCTCCTCTCCTCCGTGCGGGACCCCGAGGAACTGCATCAATGGCTAGAGGTGGAGCAGTTCTCAAAAAGCCTTCAGCAGTGGCATGAAACGGATGTGAACATCGAAGGTGATCTGGTTCCAGCCAAAGTCCTTATCGTCTTCCGGGAGCTGGTGGAGAAGTCGATTATCTCCTGTAACCTCTCCAGTGAGTTTAGTGGGGACAAGTATAAGGGGAACTGGCTGTCTTCTGCAGCTGATAGTGGGGAAACGGTCACACACACAAAGTGTTTATTTGACATGATCAGAAGTTAAAAAGCAACAAGCTCCTCCAAAATCAGGGAGCCTGGGCCTTTAGCCCATTTCAGTGATGCATGTAGACCTGCACTGAGGATAGAATTAAGTAGTCCTTGGCCTCTTCATACCCAAGATGTTGCTCCTTTCTTAGGAATTTGGGTAGGGTCTCCAGCAACATCACACTCACAGTTCAGCGAAGACGCAACACAGATTTTCAGAACATTTAGGAATTTGTTTGGGAAAAATCTTTTTTCTACTACAGCAGCTGCAATATATCTAGACTAGTAAGGAAGATACTATAGGAAAATTGAATATAGGGAAGGTGCATAAGTCAGCGGAGAAAGTACTTGAAGATGTTTATAGAGCAGATAATGCTCTCGGGAAACCTTAGCCACCCGTAGCTTTCCAGCATGGGGTGGTGGGAACTAAGTAGAAGGATTTCTACTTAAGCAAAGTCTCTTGGACAAGTACTTCTTTCCCCAGCGCCCAGGCTACACCAGTCCTGTTCAGCAGAACTGGACTCCAGAAGTTTGCTTTCAGTAGTGGCGCTGATCCCTCTGTGAGCAATCCAGAGTGCCTGTTTATTTCCTGTGGCTATTTATACTGGAAGTGCTGATCACTGACATAATGCAATCAGTGGTGCATGCAACATGCCTTCATAGCTGCAACATCTGTAGCAAGATGCTGCCTGAACAGTGATCCTCATGCTTAATTCTTAGCATCCTAGAGGCGTGTTACAGACTTCAGCTAATGAACACTTGGCTTGGTCCAAGCTAAATAGTCTGTATCCATCTTTTCTTTCTTTTCACATTAAGATACCGTGACATGATCAAATCCAGACTGTGGCACCTTTTCTCATAGCATGTTTCCAGGATGACTTTACTCAGCAGCAGCCTGATATGGGTCTTCTGTATTCCAGAGAAACAGGAGCCATTTCCACTCATCTGATTGCACTCTGAATTTTAGTCACAGGAGAAAACCTGTTAAAGTCAAGCTCAGCTAGATCATTGCATTCTTCCAGGAAACAATTGTCATCATAGAAATGGAAAGGTTGATGGGAATGAAATTTTACCATTGAGGCTCACAGAAAAGACCAGATGGAATGGGCTTGCATCTGAGGCTTTACTTACATGAAAGTCATTGTGTTGAAGTGAAAACCTGCCATTGTGTCTAGCAGCAATACATCAACCTGTTGAGCCAGGAGAGGTACTTCCAGGGGACCAGGGAGTGATGTTTAGGCTGATGATTCTGACGCCTTTTTTGTAAGGCCAGCTGGGAGGAGATTGACACAGAGATGATGAGCTAAGATGAAGTCAGGAGGAGTAATTACCATTTTTGTTTGTTTCTGTGAAGAATGAACTTGTTCATCCCACAGTACAACTAAAGTTACAGAAAAATTTCTCTGATTTCATCGCTGCCCTGTTTTTTAATTCTTTGAGCACCACGAAAATCAGTTTTTGAGGTGTCTCACTTCTCATTGGTGAAAAAATAGGTAGCACAATTGCAATGCTTTTGGAAACACTGTGAATGTATTTACATGCTGATATAGCGGTTGCTCCAATGCTTTTCAGCTGCTAGGGATACCTGCTGAAGGCTTGGGAGCAGTACAGTTCCTGTTTTGGTGCCAGGCTTGGCTCAGCAGGGAAATAACATGCAGATTTTACTGAGGGTTATAAAGTTCTCATTGGGCTGGACTCCACTATTTGCAAGGTAATTCACCCCTGTGCTTCCTGGAGGAGATGCTAAATTACCATTGGGAGTAGGCAGATATTTCCTCTGTGAGGGTAGATGATGTTCATCACTGTCCCTTCAAGTCTGTTGTGTGGGCTCCTTGTGGAATTGCTCCTTAGGCCATGCCAGTCAAAATGAGGTGGGTTAACACACTGCTATTTAAACTGCTTATGGTGATCTGCTCCGTCTTTCACTTCAGTAGGTTAGAGCATGATCATGCAATTGGCTCAAATGGCAAAGTGGAAGGGACATGATCCTGCCAGAGTGACAGGGAAAGCTGGGGACAGAAACTTCTTCCATGAACACAGCTGGACCAACAGGAAACATCTCACTAAATCCGTTAGTTGCAGCTTTCATTCCTTTCTGCTCTCTTAGAGCACGTTGTTCCTGGAAATGAGCCACTCTTCTTTCACTGAGGAAACTTCTTTCCTCCAAATCACCACAGAACTAACTCTTTTTGACACTCAGCAGTCCCAGTGAGGCAAGCAGTTAGCCCTTTTTGTATGACTGCTCTGCACAACAGGCCATAAATTCTGGCATTGCCTTCTATCTGCACAACAGGCCATAAATTCTGGCATTATCTTCTGTGCAAATGCATCTCCAGAAACAAAACTTACGGATAGCCCCCAAAACATTCTGAATGACCGGCAAGAGTAAGTCATTTGGAATGATAACGGGTTCTCTGAAGGAATAAGGAGATCTTTAGATATGAAGTGTTCATCTGATCCCCTCTAATCTGCAGTGATCTCCTTGTTGTACTGTACCATTAGAAATGTTAGATTGTACCAGTTGTCTATCTGTAGTTTTACGAAGCTAGTCCTAGGATTTAAGAGGACCCACAGAGGAAAACAAAAGCAAGGTAATTGAGTGTAAAATTGAGAACTTAGTTGTTCCTTCATCTTCTTCCTGTTCTCATTCCTCAGGGTAGATTAAGATGATTTTTTTTTCTTGTATTCTGCTTATGGCACTGAAGAGAAAGCGTTAAGACAGAACAATAGAACTGCAAGGCCCTAGGCAGCCCTTTGCTTGGCTTGTGGAAAAGGACCTTTTCCTCTTTATTATCTTCTCTTGCTGTTCCTTCACAGGTAAAGTGACGGTTCTGGAGAGCTCCAGCTCAGTGGTCCGGGTGGCTGTGGAGACATCAGAATCCCAGGTCGAGGTGGAGCTGGTCCCTGCTGTGGAGATTCCAACTTGCTGGCCTGAGAAAGCCCGGTGGCCTCGTTGCCTTAAGCATTGGCCTTCCCAGGAAAAAGTGCAGAGCATCAAGGTGAACAGTGTACAAAGCACTATTAACTCTGTGCCAGACTTCACCTCACAGGTGTCTGACAGTGCTGACAGTGGTTTCCCAACTGAAGGACTGCACGGCAGGCAACAGCATGGTTGAAAGGTGTATTCTCTAGAGAAGCGATATTTTGAAGTATTCTGTCGGATTTTATTGGGATTTTTTCCCCCCTTACAGTGGTGAATTCTATGGAAGAAAAACTGAGTTAAATGTTTATTGCATGAGTCTCTCGCACACAGCTCTGCCAGTGTAGCTCAGTGCTGACATGCATCATTCTTGCTGTTCTGCTCTGCCTCATGTAAGCCTTCTGCAAATGGGCTGCTATCTTGCAGTTTTCTTTCCCTACAAAGCTCATGGCTGGATTCTGGCACTCTAGCTCAGCCCCAGCTGACATGTTCCTGCAGGTCCAGTTATGTCTTCCAGTCCTGCTCCCCTCTCATGCACGACCTGCTGCTCCATGGCAAAGTGCCTGCAGAGCTGTGCCTCTGCTTTAGTAGCACTGCTGGTGCTGCACCTGGTGGCTCTAGAGCTGGATCTCCTGGGAGTAGTTGATGTCAGCACGTGAGGAAACAAAACAAATTGCACAGTCATTTGACTTAGAATTAGGATGGGAGCATGACCCATGTTTGCTGCCTCTGCTAACCCTGTTTACAATACACTTTGAGAGATGCCACACATCCTTTTTGTAACATCCCTCTGCGTTGCTCAAAGAAGTTTGCCTCTGATCTGGTGTCACACTTCCCCTTTTGTCCACAGTCGCTTGGTTTCGACCTTTTGGCCCGCTCCAATTATCACTGGCAGCTGTGCTTCTCCCGAGCTGAGCATATACTCATGGAAGGACTTGATGAAGATGGTGGTTGTCGCATGAAGTGCTTCAGGGTGATGAGGCAGATGAAGGAAGATGTCTGGTGTGCTGGAAATAAGCCTGTCATCACAGCTTATCACCTTCAGGTAGGCATCACCATGATACGGTCTCAGTATCTGTTGCAGGGGCTTCCATCCAGTAATGTCAAAATATCATGGTGTAAATCACTGTAGCATCTATGTAATTTCTAAGGTAACTGTCAAAACTGCAGTACCATTTAATTGCTTTACAGTGGCAAGAAGTTCAGTAAATATATGTTCCAAACTTCAACAAGAAACTAAAGCCTGTAGGAACATTATGATTGCAGCAACATAAATAATGTTAGAGTTGAGGCCTGTGCTCTGTTTTGATTTCACATAGGCATTGTAATGCTGTCTTTAACTGCACAGTTACCTCCTGCTTTTTGACTATCCCAGCCATCCATATCCATCTGTCTGGAGGAAAATTGTGCATTTGTCTTTGTGGATGTGCGCCAAACAAAATTCTCTTAGGTGAGCATTATTTCATGAATGAGGTGCAAACTGACAGTTCTGGTGTTGTTTCACCTGGGATAGGAAGGGAAGAAAGAGGTAAAGGGCTGACAGCATCCTCTCTACACGTACGTCAGGGTTCAAGATGACTTCAAACAACATTTGTGAAGAAGAGACAGAAGGCTCTGCTATGACTGTGTCCCCCCATCTGACAGCTGCAGACACTGATGGACCACAGGCAGCACCATTTTTCAGACAGTAGAGCAATCCTGTTTTCCGGGCCTCCATCCTCCTGGAGCTGCCGGGGAGAGGCTGTTCTTCTTCCACCTTGAAGCCTCAAGCCACGAGGCTTCCACTGTAGTTACTGATCTTTTGGTGTCCAAAACCAGATGCAATGCCAAGATTTCTCCTAAAGAATATGTTGCGACCATCAAATGCTATTATAGTCATGGGACTAATCTAAGTCAAGATAGAGTCAAAAACGAGTTGATGAGGCTGGTTATAGCTTAGCAGAATGCAAGACTTCTCAGTGCCTGTAGAAACAACCTGGTGGAAAAACTGTCATAGGTAGGAGAAAGTGGAAAACTATTTAACCATTAGTAATGATCTCTTTCTCTGGCTGAAGGAGAAGAGGTGCAGGAAGTGATGTTGCATGGATTCTTGATCAAAATAAAAAGCTCTTTAGAAGCTCTTCAGTTCTTTACTGTAACTGTACTTCTGCTTTTACTGCAAGAGAGGATTGGTTTACCAGACAGAAGGAATGCTTCAACATTACTTACATTAAAAAAAAAACAAAACCAAAACCAACAACAACAACAAAAAAAACCACCAAGAGAGAGAAACAGTCAGTGGGTAAACCAGCAGATGAGCCGAGGCTTAGTGTTAGGTTTCTTCACACTATCAGGTTTCTCCTGTCAGAGGTATCCAACAATTATTATTAAGCAAGACTCCACATGAAAAAGGTCCTCTATGTCAGAGAAAATCCTTCCTCCAGAAGTTGTGAAAGCCTTAGAGGACTGAGTAAGCGCACTCATTATGCTTACCTCCATTGGAATAAAGTTCAAGATCAGGAAGTCCAAAAGACCTAGCTACACTTTGAAAGCCAACTCTATGCCTCCAGTAGACAGCTGGCAGTTAGGGGTAGTTCAGTAAATGCTGGGGATAGTTCACCTGTTTGTCACCTGACTGGTAGAGCAGTGCTATTTTCCTTGCCTCCATAAACTTCATTGCAACTGCTGCCCATGGATCTTGCTGAAGTAATTTTAGTGTGGTGAAAGGTAACTGCTCTGCAAGTCTCCAAGGAGTAGCTCTCACAGAGTTACAGCTTGAATTCCTCACTACATCTTTTGTTCCCTGGCAACATTAAAAAATAGGTTTTGTGGTTATTGCAGGTGTGAACAAAAAATTGTTCACATTTGAAAAGCTGTCTGAGAAGAAATTTGTCAGCAATACAACTAATTGCAAGGCCTACTGAAGGAAAAAAACAAACCAGGCAATCCAGAAGAGTTTGGCTTATTTTGACGAAATTCTGCCTCTGAAGAAACAGAGGAGTTGAAGGCTGTAGTTCAGCCACATCTCACAGCATCTGTGGGTCTCTTTTTGGGTCGCTGAATCTGCAAAATAAAACTGGGATTCAGAGGACAGTAAGGAACTTAGCAGAATTACTGAACTGTACTTTACTTTACTTTTGTACTTTAAAAACTGATTTCAGGTTGACCAAGGCAGTCAGTATGGCTTTTTTGGTACAGTAAGTGTAAGTATCTCGAGAAAATTCTCTCAGTCATAGGAAAGTCTGAAAAATGCAACATGGGCAGTGTAAAAATAATACTATAAGAGCAATAATCGTATGTATTTTGTTACTTTAACTATGGATTTTTCGAATGTAAAATCTCGTAAAATAAACTTGGGGGAATAGAACATAACACCTGCTGTAAGTATCACATGTCAGAAAAAAACAGGCTGCATTTGACCAGAAAGCATGCCCTGCACCTGCAATAGTTGCTTGGGAATCTCAGTCTGTTTGGGATGCAGATCTGTGCGCATCTTCAGCATGAGTACAGCTGAACCTAACCTAATTATGTTAATCTGAGTATTCTTCTCTCCCTCCTTGCGCACCTAATGGCTTCTACACTTGTATAATAGGCCATTTTCTACAGCCTAAAATGCCTGGCATTTCTACAGAGGCTTCTGCTGGACGATGGCAAATAAACTAAGACTATTTTAGCAAGACCATTTTCCTTGGGCTCCTGGCCCAGTCAATGGAGAGGGACTCCTCTGGGGAGAGATCCTAACCAGGCACATCAGAGTTGCTCTGCCTGATCCCCAGAGGAGGCTTTAGTTGTGATTCCTCTGTCGCAGAAATGTTAACACAGAGAGATAGCACTGTGAGTCTCTCTGATTTCCAAGGCTGTCAGCCATTTACCAGCACTAAAACTGCCTTGGTAAGCTGTGTGAGCCCTCGACAGAACCTCTAACACCTCTTCTCTCCCATCTGCTTCTTGCAGACAGTGCTATTCTGGACGTGTGAAAAATACCCACGCACCAAGGATTGGCGCTGCTTCCCTGAAGCCTTTCTGAGGCTGGTGCAGAAGCTGCACAAGTGTGTAAGCCAGCACTTCCTCAAGCATTACTTTGTCAAGAACACCAATCTGCTCAAATACACCAACACCAGTGACCTGGACCTGGTGGCCAGCAAGCTCGCGGTCTTCTTGGAGAACCCCGTCTTCTGCCTGGACTAAAGCAGGAAAAGGCCTCCTTGCCCCAAATCTGAGCCAATCCCCCGCCTCCTCTCCCCACCTGTGGTTGTTCTTCGTGTCCTTCCAGTAGATGTTGCAGCTGGCTTTGTTAGACAGTTGGCACATGCAGCGTGAAAGAGAAGTGTCAAGCTGGCAGCAGTGGGCGGTGAAAACTGATGGGAGGTATCGCTTGATGCCCAGCTGATCTAATTTGCTTTCAACAGTGACAGCCTGCCTGGAAACTACAGCCAGTGAAACCCAACTTTCTGTGTCAGTCAGAGCAGGCAACTGCCATGTTCTCTGTCTCTAGTCTTGTGGCACCTAAGCAGAAAGACGGTGCAAAGAAGTCTCGCTCTGCTGCCTACCGGCTCTGTAACCTAGCACGTGTATTGTTGCTGCCTCCCCCTTTCTCACAAGGACAGCAGGTTTAATTCCCTGCTTACCTCACGGGCCAGCTCTGCAGAAGAGCAGAGGAACATTTCTGAAGTGTACTGAAGCTGGAAGCTTTCTCAGAGGTACTTCAATGCCTCCATCTCTAATTAGATGGGATCCTGCTGCAGTACAAAGATAACCATGCTGCTAGTGTTGAATAGCTCAAGGGAAGCAAGAGGAGGAACTGTGGGTTTTGCCACCTCCTTGTTTTTCTCTCCTCCACTTTCATTTTTCTTCCAGTTGCTTCAAATATGTTTTCTTCATGTTTGCCTTTGCCAGTTATGTTAGTGCCATACAACCAGGGGGCTTTGCCAGAGCAGATTTCACTCCTACCCCTGGCTCCATCCAGCAGGCTGGAGGCGGAGCAGGGCTTTTCTGGAGGAGGAGCAGGGCTTTCCCTAGTTGTTAGCACCCATGTATTTTTGGGTGGTGTACAGAAGGAGAATTTTTTCAAAGGCTGTTAGCTCCAAAACCCCCAGTGCTTTTAATATTATGGATGTTTTAAAAGAAAATCAGTTTTAGTGTTTCAAAAGAACAGAGTTCTAGAATGTGTATAAAGAATGTTGGTTTTAATGTTATTAAATCACTGAAACTAAACCAAAGTGGGCTTTTTGGTTTTTTTCTTACACCTGCGCAGGAAAGTAAGTAAGTACCTCCTTTGCCGAGGGAGGTGACAGAGATAGGATTTGCAGCCCAAAATCCAGGGAGCTGCTGCAGTGGATGGCCTGCAAGATGACCATCCGTGGCAGAGCATCTCCCCCTTGTGTCAAATTGTGGTCTAACCATGCATCTTTAGCACAGCCTGCGCTTTCTGGCTTCTTCTGAACATACGCGGGAGTATGTTCACAAGTCCATGGGATTCACCCCAGAGTACTGAAGGAG
>NW_009229026.1:16647-22680 GCF_000690835.1 Fulmarus glacialis | reverse complement strand
AACCGCCCCAGCCGCCCCCCCAAACACGTCCGCCACAGCCACACCTCGGTCAACTGCACAGATGTAGTTTATTCGTTTCACAAGAAAGGACTCGTCAAACGAGAGCTCCCGCCGCTGCGCCAGCAGCACCGGGCCTCGCTCCTCACCCCTGGAAGGGGCTCGCAGACGCCAGCAGCCGGCTCTCCCCCACACCCCAGAAGTGTTTTTGTTCTCCACAGCCCGGTGTGTTCGCTTTTGTTGAATGAAGTCTCGGCTAAGTAACTCAAATCTGGTTTAAGACAGCTCTATGTTCGCTTATACAGTACGTGAGTAAACAGAGGAAAAGAAGCAGGACAACCAGTGAGTGAGTGGGGGCCATCGTTTCCAGGTGTGCCTGCCTCACAGTGCTCTATTTACATAAATTACAGAAATTTCATATATATTTTTCTCTGAAGCCCAATTAGACAAATATCTACCTATATATAATATAAAAAATACAGAGATTTGACTTTCTTTTTTTTTTTTGAAGTAAAATGTACATGATCCAACTGTGAGCAGGAGGTAAACCTGAAAACTCAGGCCTGTTGCTACTGAAGTTTACACCGCATACAACACTGCTGTCAAGTGTGGCCAAGTCCTCTTCCTCCAACCCATAAAAATGATCCACCCCAACCCAAGTCAGAGAAAAACCCAGAACTCAAAACATGTTTCTCATGGGGAAAAAAAAAAAAAAAAGTATTTCAAGTAAAGATGAAGATGGGTTTCACCATTTCAACAGTTCTGTGACTTCAGTCAGTAGCAATGCAAACAAAGCCTGTGCAATGGCAGCTGTGCTTCCTGTTTCAAAAACCACCCAAGCATCCCGCCCTCTTCATAGTTACCATCTTTGGGGTCTTGTTGCTTTTTTTTTTTTCCTTGTAAATACCACTAGCAGTTCTTCAAAAAAAAAAAAAAAACCACCAAAAAAAAAATCTAGACAAAGGGAAGAATCCTTCCCCCCAGAAAAATCTTCCCAGGAGTGGGAGAACTTCCCATTTCTCTGTCCATTTACAGTATTTCAGGGGAACTTGGCCCAGGTTCAACAGGACTGTCCACTGAAGGAGGGTCGCAGAAAGGCCAGGGCTAAACTTTGCTCTTGGCAAATTAGAGTCTTTAATAAAGAGTAACATGTGCAAAAAAATTAAATAGATCAACCCAGGTTTCCAGAATTATTGTTGTCAGAATGCTTACTTTCTATTTGTGTTCTTACCCAACCCAATGCTGAAATCTCAATTAAGTACCCGAGGTAAAAAGTGACATTTGGGAGAGATCACCACAAAGAAAAAAAAAAAAAACAAGAGGTGCAATCTGTTACCTCCGTGTCCTTCCTCCACCCAGATGCCTGCTTTAAAGACATGTATGCAGCAGCAAAAAGAAAAAAGTGTAAGACTATCCCCTTCTCTCCGTGAGGACAAAGCACGGTTTCTAGTTGTTTGAAGGAAGAATTGTTTCCTAACAGGTGGAGTGGGTGTTTAGCCTTCCATTTGCAAGGAGGGGATGGGATGATCAGCTGCTCCCAGTTGCTTTCTGGCAAGTTTGTGGTGTTCTTTTCCCCCGGGCACATTATAGCTGGAAACCTTCCATGGGAGCTTCAGGTTGCTGGAAGATGAATTGCTGCTGGTTCTCATCTACCTGGGGAGCTAGAGCGGAGTCATCCTCTACTCCAAAGTAGTGCTCAATCAGGTCAAAGGCCTTCTGGTAGATCTCTTGGTTCTCATGGCTCTGTAGGAACTCTATCTTATCCAAACCTTGGAGGGGAAAAAAAGTGGAATGCAATGAAACAAGGAGATCCTGGTATTTACACTGTCCCACATCCATCCTCCACCCTTGCCCTATTCACTGCAAGACCTTTGCCTGTGTTAGATTTGCATTTCGTGAGCAGCACTGAGATCTAAAGCGAACTATTCCAGAGCTGCTTGTGGATTTCATCTGTATCAGGCAGCATTAGCGTCTTTTCAATAGTAGGTTTAGCTGACACAGCTAAAGCAGATGTGCTCCCAGCCCTCTGCTGGAAACTAAACCAGATTTCAGTGAAATTAAAACAACTGTGAACAGTTTGCTAGTTCCAGGGGGTAGGGAGGGGAAGGAAGCAGGGCCTGTCCCAATAGCCTCCAGCAGAAGGGCAGCAACAGCTTTAGCTGTCCTAATTAAATCCACTGCTGAACAGAAAGCATCCAAGCACAATATACTCTCAAGAATTTCAAGAATTATTCTTACTGGGAGAATCAGGACACTCAATGTAACAGTCAGTGAGAGGGCAAATCAGACACTGGCAGTATACAGGGAGTTTCAGACCAAAATAGGAACTGCTCCTCAAAGCATTAAGAGCAGGACAAAAAAACCCACCAAATTAAGTGGCTCCAGGTAAAAGCTAAGTCTCTGTGGATTTCCACTACACATCTACAGTGTAGAACTGGGTACAGTTAGAGCAACGTTAGACCCAGAAGTGTCACTTTTTACTTAGCTCAGCTTACTTCTGATTAATACTCCCAACTGGTGCGAGCCACAATTATCAGCTTGGCCTCCAGGTCTAGGAAGCTTGGATCAGAAGTATGATAGTTTTTACTTCCACGTATTTTGTCCTATGCCCAACCATAAGAGTCTAAAAAGACAGACTATTGGAACAAATATTGGCTAGTTTGGAATATACTAAATCACTTAACACAGCAGAAAAGCAACCAACAAAACTAGCAGACACCTTTCAATACATCCTATGGTGTTAAAGTCAATGGCGCCAAGGCCACCAGCCGCAACCTACCGTAGGCCTCCTCAATCAGGCTACAGTACGGGTTGATGCCTGTCCCACTCTGGTTGGCTTCCTGCTCTCCAAGCCTCAGTATGTTCTCCAGGCCGTTCAACGCCACCTGAACAATCTTGGAGTCCATGACAGTCAGCAGGTCACAAAGAGGCTTGATACAACCCAAGTTTACCAAGTATCTGAAGAGAGAGCACCAACAACATACACTTGTTCAGGATCTAGCAAGCATCACCTGTGCTCAGTTAGAAAGAGCAAGGGGAATGAGTCAAACTAAAACACAAAAAGTTACCTTAAAATGTATTTTTACTGTACTGCAAGGTTAATTTTTATCCACTTAGTTGCATTTGTATACACACCCCCTCTTTTAAGAAATCTGCTAACTCCCTTTGAAATCCAGATGCTACTCGAATTAAGTCCACACTGGAATTTAATCTGTCACCAAGTTTGGACATTTAGCCTAGTCTAAGCTATCTAAAGGGGGAGGAGGGAAGTAGTTTGGACTAGCTTATCCTTGTTCAGAAGGAAGCTACAACTTACAGCACAGTACACGATCCAGCTATAGCTTTGCCTGTCTCAGGTACTCTCTCAGAGGTTCTCCAAATCACTCCCTTGCTATTTCTCTTACAGTTCCCATAAAGACAAAGCTACCACGCATTCAGACACATTTCCCCTGAGAGGAGCCACCGGGAGTACCTGATCTGTTCGGGAGTTCCTCCTGATGTTGCATTTGTAATAGCCCATGCTGCCTCTTTCCTCGTGCGGAATTCTGCTTTCTGCAAGATTTCTATCAGTACCGGGAAAATGTTTGCATCTATGACTGCCTGGGGAGAGAGTAGTAAGAAGCGTTTGAATTGGCAACACAGTTTCTAAAAGGCTATTAAGCACCTGAAAGAAACCTCTACCTCCATTTTCCAATGCAAAAGAACTTTCCAAGCTATACCCTTCAGCAATTCCTCCATTTTATTCCTCAGCCAAATCCTATTAACACGAGATTCAATTCCATAACTGGCACAGTAGACAATCCCTACTATTGCATCAATACCATAGGAATGCTTTCATCACTTATCTGCCTTTGTATGTAGGTCATTAGAAGGATAATTAAAACTCAACAAGCTCCAGCTTTTCAAAGGGGTATCTCTAATGGAGCATGGAGAAATAGGGGCTGTATCTCCTCTTATTCCAATGATCCAACCTGTGGGACTCATTTCAGCGTAGTCTTTGTTGGTACAATTAGCAAGTCTTTTTTAGCTCCTTTGGCAGATGGCTGGGAGCAGCAAATTTGCAAATTACTGCAGAATAAGAGATGTGAACAAAAACACCCTCTAAGCGTCAGATAAGAAAAAAGTTGCAAATCTTTAACGCTGAGCTTGGAATCTAGGATCATTACAGGTGGCATGGAGAAGACTGTACCTGTATTTGTGCTCTGTTTCCTGCTGTGATGTTAGATATAGTCCAGCAGGCTTCTTTCCTGATTGACTCCTTGGGACTACTTAATAAATGAAGGAGACAAGGCAAGGCTGAACAGTTCAGAATCACCTTTTGAAAAAGAAAGCAGAAGTGAAATCCCCAGTATCAGGTACAGAGATAAATACTTTCAATTTTCACACAGTGACTATGCTATATGGGCACTGCATTTCCCTGCTAGACAGTAATTTCCCCTCACCTGGGTCTGGATGTCATCCCCTGTCACGATGTTGCCAACTGCTCGCAAAGCTGGGGAGGCCACTTTGTAGTCATTGTGCCTGCAGGAGAAATAGCGCAATATCCAAATATATTGGATCACAGGCACCTGGATATTGAAAAGATTCTCTCCCCAGTACCTCATCTGCATTATTTACTTAGAATTCCATCCCGTAGCATATAGAAACATACAATAAGTTGACCATATTGCCACTGGCTAAGCAGAGACTGAAGACAAACTTGCAATACAGACGTGTTTTCATCCTTAAGATCCTAACTCCATCATCTTCAGCTTAATTACAGATCTCACCTTTTACATCGCCTTCCTGAACAAGGAACCCAATGAGAACACCCAGAATTTTTCAGAATAATTTTGGAAGCAAATATCTTGTAGTTCTACCAATTCTGAAGATGTTAAAGAGGCTCGTTCAAACTGCAAACAGCAAACATTTTTGTCCAAGTTTCCATACAGATATCAGAGAAACAAAGCCAAGCTGACTTTTATTAGACACTATCCTTGCCATCTTTGATTTGCCTAGTAACTAGGCTTCCATAGGCATATTTGAAGTTTAAGAGCACAAGACACTCTGCAGTCCTCTCTCCTTTCACAGACTGGAAGTGTCAGTCCAATCTTTCTTCAATAAGTTCTTCCTAGCATACAGTATTAACTAGCATTTCTACTACAGCTCTCAACCTGCTGCAGACCCTCCAAAGTCAGCTAAGGTACCCATTACCTGGATCCTGTGCCCACAAGAGGTGGGAAGCGTGCTCTGATGGGTTTTGATACGAACTCATGCTCAGTCACAGGCTTCCCAGTCTCACTGGGCTGAAGCGGCAAGACAAGATACTTACATTAACAGCTCCACCAGTCGCCGACAGACTCCCGAGTCAATAACTGCTTGAATTTTCTCATTGGGGCCATCTGATAAGTAGGAAAGAGCCCAACACGCATCTGCCAGCAAGTCAGAGTCACTGTTGAATAATAATCGGGACAACACTGGCAGGCAGGGAGATACCTACAACAACAGCCACCATCCCAGAAGTTAGTCACATTCTGTCAAGGACCACCACATTTGCATGCAAACACTACATGGCTATGCTGACTGGCAAGATAACAGGTCTTGAATGTCCACAGTTTCCTTCCCCAAAGTCAGCAGCTTCCTTGCTGGTTCACATACCTCATAATCATAGAGTCTAAAGTTACCTCAACAGCTTTATTACTAAAATTACATCCCTCCCTCTTGGACCAAGTCTAGACTCCTAAGACAAGTCCTACTGTGCGTGCTACCATTTGGAAGCTCCTTACATTTCTTATGTAAGAGCACTGCTCCATTTCTTACTCTTAATAACCCTAAATAGCTCAGTATTCAGAGGAGCAACCATCAATAGTTACACCCACAAATACTTCAGTCATTTATAAGTGGCTTTTACATTCACGCTCAATTCAGATTTCATCCCTCACCACAGACTTCCCAGTTTTGACACACAAGCTTTCATTTAAAAAAAAAACAGTGAAACACATTGATCTTAAAACATTTTTGTTCTACCAAAGAAGGATGAGACACCTGAAAGGCCAG
>NW_009229026.1:13887-16611 GCF_000690835.1 Fulmarus glacialis | reverse complement strand
AGGAAAGCTACCACAGCTCCCATGTAGCTATAGGAGTCCTGTTTTGTAGCATTTAGAGGTCTCAGAATCAAGTTTTTAGTCACAATTTGAGTGAAGTCTCAAACTTCCAGAATTCATAACAGGGTTCAGAGAAGCCCACAGTGTATGCTACCTTGCACGGAAGCCTGGGCTTGCCCCCTTACTTGAGGGGTCCAGTGGATGGGCTGCCAATAGAGCCAGGCAGAAAGGTTGGCAGAAAATTAAACAGGCACGCAAACATCTGCTGAAAGATAAGTGGAAGAACCTCACCCTGTTCCCTCCCGGAATGACTTACAGAAGTCCAACAGCCAAAAATAATTTAGACAAACATCTTAACTGGGTGTCTCCCCATCACCTGTCTGCCAACAAGGCATTTATTCTCACCTTATCAAATTCAGGTGGTGGACTCTTTCCTCTGCACAAGTTTGACAAGGCCCAGACAGCATTTCGTGTCATTGTCAACCTGGTGGACTTCGTAAGGAGCCTAAAGAGACAATTACCATGAATTATAATCCTTGATGTGGAAACCAGCAAGGGAATCAAAAGAAGGATGAATTTAAGAAAGTCAAACTACTATTTCATTTGCTGTAGCTCAAGCCATGCCGCTTGTCACTTGAGCCTCTCAATAAGCAAGAAGAGAAGTGACATGCAACTACTTCTTAGGATAAACAGCTATTATTCCTAACGACGTCAAGTGACATGGGTCAGGAAGGCAAGTTCCACATTAGACAAGTTGCAGCAGGAAAGGTAAGTTAGTTGAATGCACTTCCAAGTTCAAATTCAGCCCAGGCAGACACTCGCACCCCTATCTGAGGTCAGATGGTCCTCACTAGAGACCAACTGACACAAACTGCTGTCTCTCAACTCTAATGAGGACAGTGAGTCCTGTGGGCTGAGGACTTCAGTCAGCAATCAGTGCTGCCAGGTGACTGACAGAAGTAGCCGCATCACAATCCAAGTCACTTGTGACAAAGCATTAGATTGCGAAGGACAGGATAAAGTAAAGATTCTTTTAGAGCAGCAAACAGTCCTTGAGAGAACACTCCTGACAGACAGATCTTCTGACTACGGTGGGTATGCACCACACTTCGGAGCTACAGAGGCAAGGTGGTGTGCAGAGACCTGCTCCCTTTCCTTAGTCCTAGAGGAGCCCACTCAGACAGGCACCTGAAATCCATAGCGTAAGCACAAAGAGCAGGCATCTGGAGGGACACACAGTGAAACAGCAAGCCCTGTGACTTCAGAAAGACAAGCACACTGCAACAGCACCCGCTTCAGATTCAGAGCAGTGTAAAGGTTTGTGAGAAGGCATGTTATCTACCAAGTCCCACTCTATTTATCAGATACTTTTCTGAACTGCTGGTTTATCTGGTACCAATGGTTTGATTCCCAGTGAACATCACCACACATTGCTAGGGAATCTATTCACCCAGCTCAAATATTGCTCTACTGTAGTACAATGGGACTTCAAGAACTGTATTGGCAAGTATTCATGGCTACTCACATTAATAAGGGAGGAAGAATAGCGCAGTTAAGGACATAATCTCTACACACAGAGCTGTCTCCAGCAATGTTCCCCAATGCCCAGACAGCCTGAAAGGAAACAGCAACAGTTTTAGCATTCACGCAGTTTCTGAACAGAGGAAGAAAAGGGTAGTGTGCTAAGAAAGCATTTTCCTGTAATTCCAGGCAAACGATACTTCAATTTGTGGTCTGAAGCCAGTTGTTAGACACCGGTCACTCATTTTAAACACTGCATTTTAATTGTGTGCAATCCACTGTGGTTCTCTCCCTAACCCCAAAGAAAGAAGCGAACCTTACCTGTTCTTGAACATCCTCAAAGTCAGAGTTTAATAGCTCTATAAATATAGGAACTGCCCCAGCCTCAATTACTATTTTTGTTTGTTGGGAAGTTCCTGATGCAATATTCGTCAGTGCCCATGCTGCTTCAAACTGAAACAAGCAAATAAATGACAAAAGTATGAATAAAATAATCCTGAGTTAACAAAATATTTGCCATTAAATTTTGGCTATAGTTCTTTCAACTTCTACTAAAAAGGTTATGAGAGAAAGAAAGCATATCACAACAGAACACCTCAACACTCAAAAGGAAAGGATTTTATTTTCTTGAGCAATAAAAAAGCCACATCTGCTAAATGCCTTCTCAGTGGCTACAGCTTCTCAAAGGATCAGCAAGTGAAGACATCACCATCAGTCACACCACATCATTTCACCTATACAACTATTTTCCAGCAAGAAAAGTGAAGACACGGTGCATAGACACATGTGGAGTAGAAAGTTTTCTATATCTAGTGCAGACTAGCCAGTTCTAGCCCACCCTCTTGTCTGGCTAACAGCACAAAGACGCCTTGAGTTCAAGTGAAGCTGAGCAGCAAGCTCCCTGCTTTTGCCACTCATTCTTTGGTTTAAAAACAGATTCCCATTCAGTTCTTCTTGAAAGTAAGCCCCTATGATACATGGCCTTGGACCAGAGGGCAGGAAGAAAGATGAAGGCAGTCATCAACTCAGATCCCATTCCATGTATGGAAGTATCTTTAACCCCCTACAAAGTAACTATAGTTATTACCAAGCTGGAAGGAATCTCAAGAAGCCATCTAGACCATCCCTCTGCCCCACGGCAGGATCAGCACTACCTAAGCCATTTCTAACAGACTCTTAGCCTGTACTTAAAAGACCCCCATAATG
>NW_009229026.1:4997-13856 GCF_000690835.1 Fulmarus glacialis | reverse complement strand
TCCCTACACATTTATTCCATGGCTCCACTAGCTCCCAGCAGAAATATCAGACACAGGAAGGCCAAATTCTCTTCTGCTGCAGCTGAACTATGTTACTTTTGCCAGCATTCTTCCAAGAGTTTAATTTAGAGCAATTTATAATTTCCTTTTTTTGCCTAAGCATTACAGGCTACCTTTTTCTTCTCCTATACGTCATATAACCTGCATCTTTTGGGTTCAAGACATCACTTCTCCCTGATGGAGAAGTGGGGTGGGTTCAAGTTCCTAAACTGTGAAGGTTAAACAGCTACATGCCATCAAGAATTCATAACACAATCTCCTTTACCTGTAGTGTGCAATTTTCACTTCTTTTCAGGAATTCAACAAATCTGTCCACCACTCCCTGAGTGTTTATCACTTCATCTATTGGAGGATTTGGTTCTGAAATAGCAAGGCAGTGTCAAAACAGTATGTAGGTCTAATGCAGAGGAATAACAAGCATGAACTATTACTGAATTGAATGATCTCAAGCTATACAAACTTGGCAGGACAACTCTCCAGAATAACTTTCTGTACAATTCATACAACTGTCAATCATTAGCAATATACTAGATTAGCAAGTTTCTAGATTGTAACTTACTTTCCCCCAGCTCAAAGCTGCTAACCTTCTGTATAGCAATACACATGCTTGCAAGAGAAAGGCTATGTCAGATCCTATGGCAGGGATGAGTTATTTTTACCTTTGGAGAGTAACTTCCTGAATTTCTGAGTGGTTGCTAGCTGTAGGTCAGGGTCATCTGAGAAAAGCATCTCTACCATCTCTCTTGTGATCACTCCCTCCTGAAAAGATGCAAAAGAGACCGAACAACGGTGCCATTTCACACTAAGATTATTTAAGGCATCACAGTCATGACAGCCTACCGTGACTTTGTGCTTAGCTAGTCATCCAAAGATACACAATTTGAGCTTACAGCACACTATTTACCTCCTGGCAGACTTTTCCAGTTTGCTGTAGTAACATTTGCAACATTCTCAAAAGTGAGAAAACAAAACCATTGAGGTTTGTCAGTTCTATGCAGTCCATAGCATTAAATCGATCTGAAGGCACGATTGCAACAAGGAAAGGCACCTTACCCCACACGTTGTGGAACTAACATAGGAATCCACAAGGAGACTATCAAACATGGAGGCATCTTCATTGATCAACTCCACATTTCTTCTTTTAAAGAGCTGGCAGGGAACAAAACACAGGAGTCATTATTAGAAAGCAATGATGAACAATCTTCATAACTAGACATTCTTGTTCCTCAAACAAGATACCATCAGCTAGACTAAACGCAACCTGAATAGAAAAGTAGTCATTAATAACAGCTCTGCACTCTGAAGACTAGTTTGGCATACAAACCCCAATAATAAAACATGCTAAGTCTTGCCCTCAGATATGCAAATGCCCAAGTCACTGAGACACTGGTACAGGCAAGTGCAGAATTTGACCTAACAAGTTAGGAAAACTGGGGAGAAGGCAGCTTGTAGATGACGCACTAATAAGCAAACATTTAGTCTGAGTCGCATACATCACCGGGGAATCACCTCTTACTTTCATAGACCTCCAAGCCAAAAAAAAAAAAAAAAAAACAAAACAGCTCAGAGTTAAGAAATACACACAGCCCATACTTTCACTTGCTCTTCCTGCTTCTTTGAGGAAACAACCCCATTCACTAATTAATAAAAAAAAAATTTAAAAAACCACCAAAAATAGACCTTAAAAACAAGGATCTGTGAACAAAAACCTCTAGTACCCCAAGGACAAAGTGCTGAGAGAGCTCTTGATGTGAGCTACACTCTGTATTAGGTACAAAGAAAAAGAGAAAAGCAAGATCTCAGTTAGAACAGAAAAAATAAGAGGACTGCCAACGAACCTTAATGCACAGATCCTTGAAGATTCCAGTTTGGCAGCAGCACAATCCTGGTTGTGTTAAGGCTGTACACAAGCTAGTCAAGATGACAGTTACCTGTTGCTCTCGTTTCTGTTTGCGCAGTTGAATTCCTTCCTCTTCTCTTCTCCGACGCATTTCCTCGGGATTTAGGGCTTTGTTCTTGTAACTCTTCATTCGATAGTTATCCTTCGCAGGACTCGCCATGGTTTCTGTGAAGAGAAAAAAATATCTGCCTCAGATTTCTTGTCACTCTCTGCTCCTTTACCCACATGTCCTTTCTGACAGGGAAGTCCGTGCACATGGAATAGCCAGATTAAACAGACTTATATGCAAGAGCTGGTCTCAAACACTAAAGTAGAAGCTCCAAGTTAGGACGCGATTCTAACCTTAGTTCATGTGATATGTTGTCATGGCAAGAGCATTACAAAGTTTCTAGGAAGCATAAGAGTAGATTTACTGCTCTGAAAGAAACCTTCACAATATTGAGCACATTACCCATATGAAAGGCTTCTACTCAAACAGCTTCACTGTCCTCGGGAGTGCATAACTAAATTCTACTTTGGTTTTCAGCAGAAATCATTTCTCTTGTATCATCATGGCATAAATCACACCTTGACAATTTTTTCCCCCCAGATCGGGAGGTTCACTCTGTATGCATGGCAAAAATCCAACAGACCCCACAGCAAACTGAGGCCTTGATTTTATAATAATAAAAAACCTTGCAAAAAGCAGAGCTGTACATAACGTATAGGCCATGTTTGTCCCGCCAGGTTACTGCAAGTGTTCAGTACCTGACCTAATTATTTTGCTGCTTCATATCTGACTAATGCAGTACTTCAAACTTGATTACTTGTGTATTTGCCTCCTAGTCAGGGAAGTGACACTCCACTATTTGGCACAGTTAAAGGCAACCAGGGCCAAGCAGTAACCTGAGTACAGAAGGTTATCAATTCCCCAGCTGCAATCCACTGCTTTGACCATGTCAACTCCTTTTTGCATTTTTCCAAACTCTCCCTTTCTCCCATTTATGATACAGATTATTTGCTTAACATCTGTGCCTTTCTCAGGACAGGAAGGAAGCAATCATAATACACAACATCAGAACACCAATTAACCCTGAGACCAACTTACTCTTCTCCAGAAGTCTGCTGGACACCAGTATCTTTGTTTTCTTCCAACTGCTAAGAGCAGGTGGAAGAAGTGTCCTGTGAAAGTTTGCAGCACTATCTCCTTACCCCTCCTCTTTCAAGCTTTAAGCACTCCTCAGCCACGTTGCTTACAGAAAGTTTCAGTCCGACTTATCAACTGTCTCCAGCCTTTCTGGAGCCCTTCCAAGATCAGCTGGAGAAGTTTCAGACCCTACTGCCCTCCTACTAGGAAAGCCCACAGCCAAACCAAGAAAAAACATATACAATGTACAAATATCCAACATTTCATTGCTATAGAAAGAAGAAACAACTAGAAGAATTCATATTGTAACAGGAGAGGAAACAAAATACTTTCAGTTCTATGATTTCCAGAAAATAGCTAAAAAGACACCAAGCATTGTGAAAAAGTCAGACTCCATTTCACAGCATCTTTCTAAGAGGGCATTCTCTTCCCTAGCCAAAACACCAAGAGGACATTCTTCTGAAAAGCAATAGATAAAGAAAAAACCACCAAACCCCAAGTTCCTCTGGTCATTTACACTGTAATACAGATGCACGTCCCTGGCAAACAGCCCTGACCCCACGCTGTCCACAGTTGTGGAAGCTTGTTTTGAAGCTCAGCAACCGACAGCTGCACCCAGAAACACCAGGCTTGAAGAGGTGCAGCATGATGGGTTGCAACTCTATTGGCACCTCCGAAGCTAAAAAGAAGCCACCAACCACAACTCATCATCAGTAAAAGTAGCATTCTAGTGCCAGGTTAGAAAGCCTTTTTCAGTAACTTGCTTAGGGCACAGTAAGTGGCAAGATGTTATAAGGAAAAGACTACGTCACGCTGAGCGCCACTAAGGAAAAGGCATACAGCCTCAAAACTGACTGTAGGATTGAAGCAATCAAATTACAGTAGGTCTTGCAAGATCTTGAGCCTTACAGAAGTTTACCTTTAGTCCCTTTCCTAAGTATCCCGTTTTATAAGGTCTGTCCTCAATAAAACCAAGGCAAGAAACCTACTTAAAACACTAAACGTGGCAGCTGGACTATACCTTGCTGACAGCCTCACTGTGAAGCTTGTATTAAACTAATTTTTTCCTGAGTTCATTTCTCACAAGTCAGAGGTTCAGAGGAATAGCTGACCTGTTTCTAAAGGTATTTGACAGCACTTTCCTCATTCTAAAAAAACCAAAACAAAACAACCAAAAAAACCCAACACACACACATTTACATGGCAAAGAAAAGCAGAGATTGAAGATCACAGGAACTATGCAACTGCTCCCACTTGTCCATCTTCCCAGCAGCACTGTATGCCAAAATTGGAAGGAAGAATTTATTATTTTTAACTGAAAAGCAGCTAAATCAGAAGATAGAAGACTTAAAAAAAATCTGCAGGCTTTAGGAGTCTATATCTGATCTTACAGTGGCAAGGTGTGTCATCTACATATAGATTTTAATTCAGGAAATGTATTTAACTACCACTGTTTTGTCAGTGTATTCATATTACTACCCCAACGCTAATGGCCGATACAGCCACACAAAAGAGTAAGAGTTGCTAGCTTAATTCTGAAGATTACAACAGAATCCTTAACAAAGACAAATTTGTTACCTCCCCTTGGAAAGCTAAGTCTCCAATTAAAAGGCAGTGTTTAGGAAAAGGAAGAAGAAAAAGTGATTAAATGACTTAACACTATACACAGGATTACCAGCCAGTTAGTCATATAAATAGCCAAGTGACACATGACAGTTCAGCTGCCTCCAAACTTGCACAATCCCACTCAGCTGGGCACACCCTGGACCCTGCTCCGGGTGTCCGGAAAACAGCCAGAGACTCTCGGCCATGCTGCAAGGTCTCAGAGCACACTCAGCACACCCAGGACCTTGTAGTTTAAGGCTTTTATTTCCAAAGCATCAAGAACACCGTTATACTGCAAAGAAACCCCAAAGATACAACTAGCCCCTGAAGAGTGATTTTTCACATTGTCTGTGTAACAGCACACCACTGTGCAGCCGTCTCTCTGGCACTTGATTTTCTATTTTCTCTCACACACGTTTATCTCTTCAGATGATTTCCATTGATTTTTTCCAGTCCATCATCTGTGTCAATACTTTAATGACATTAGAATGCTACATTACACCCCATTTCCATGGCAATGGATGAATGTCACAAATGCAAGATTATGACTTCATGGAGAGCTCAGCAGATGCTGTAGGCACCACAGACTGCAGCAAGCCCAAACGCATGAAACAAAACAGACAGCAGGATGCCAGGCACGTACAAATTCTTTACTTGTAGTGTTTCAGTACAAAACATCTAGCTCATCCAGTGTATCTGCAAGTCAGGCTTCGTCGTTAACTATTAACTCAAATTCTATCTACCCACAAAACAATCCCACTAAATCAGACTGTTGGAGTAACCTGGACTATCAGATTAGGGAAAGCAGTCATCTGCTCATAGGTGATGCATATTAGATACTCAAGGCACAGATTCTCACTTTGCATCTTGACATTGCTGCTCTGAGAAGTTTCGCTTTTACAGAAAAGCTCTCGACTGTAAAGTGGCAATGGAAAGCAAGCTTCTTTAACTGCTCTAAAGTTTTAGCTACTGCATTTAGGCAGCCACCTTAACCTCTACAAAATGCTGTCCTACTAGGACAGCACCTTGCACTGCACCTCTCCTCGGAAAGGTTTTTCTTCTGCAAGAACCAGCTAAGCCCTGCCTTAAATGAAGATAGTATCAGCTCACACCCTAGAATTACAAAACTGTTCTGCTGCTGTTCCAGCCAGAATTCCAGGGCTCCAAGCTTACCTGCTGCACTCCAAGGAAGCTGGGCAATAAGGCTTTTTCCTTCTATACCACAGCAGCTCACCCGGAGCAATTTGTGCAGCCTGTAGCTGCTCCGGGTACCTCTTTTTCCCTGAGACCACACCAAACAGACTGCACACCAGATAAACTGTTCTGGCAGTGCCTGCAGCCTGCTCACCACTTATCTCTCCCCAGAAGCCACCCCCCTGACCGTCCTCCTGGCACAACAGGTACAGGTACCCATTCATGTGGTGGGGAAAGGCTGCAGGCACCCAAGGTGCCTGGGGCACAGTGCTGTGAGCCCATCTAACAACTTGCTGAAGAAAGAGGACAGGCTTTTACTGCATGTCTTCCAAATATCTCAGTACATGGCAAAGCAAGAGGGATATGCAGGCATTTGGAGAGTATGGCAGACACCACAATCCCAGCATCCTCCCCTCACAACAAGCATAAAACTGTATTTTCACCCCCAGAGCTGCTCAGGCAACAAGCTCAGCTCAACCCTGCCTGCCCAGGTGCAGAAGCATGTTTGTGTGGGAGCAGTACTGTTAGACAAGGGCCAGAGCTTGCCCTGTTCTGCTAGAGTATAAGCACAGCATGAATATGTTGTTAGAAAAGAAAGGAAAACAACAAGAATTAGGACAGAATTAGAATGAGGCACGTCCTCCACCAGCGGGAACAGAAACATAGCTTTTCCAAAAACAGCAAAAGCCAGTCCAGCTACTTATGTTTCAGGCCCTAGCTCATACTTCATTCCTACCATCCTACCCTCCTGCTGCAAGAGACAGCCTAGTTTTCTAGGAACCTGGTTTCCTCCAAGTTCAGCATTCCTTGGATTACACCAATAAAATCTCTACCTTTTCCTTTTTCACTGGTCAATTAGAACTGATGACTGGAAGTCCCTTTGAAGTACCCATGTTCCCTCAGCAGTGTATTGTCATTCCTGACCACTGTTTACAGAGGGTCTCAGTAAGCATCACCCTTACCTCAACCTCTTCAGTCCAATTCACCTCCCCTAAGGCAGAATTAAAAACTGCAGAGGTAAAAACTTGTACTGTGTTAAACTGAGACTGCAGAGCTTTCAACCCATCTCTTCCCAACACCTCTGCAGACCAAACAGTTCCACAAATCTACAAGAGTTTTAACACTGTTTGCAAATATGAAGAACACTTGAGAATCTGCTGTTCACACCAAAACCTCACAAAGTTCACTCAAGAAAGCAGTAAACTTAGACTTGCAAGATTGACTCCATTTAAAATAGTGTCCTGACCAAGCTTGGAATTCCCTGACCTCACACAGTTCCCTAGGACAGTGCTTTTAGTAGCCAAGTACCTCCCTGCATTAGTGAGCTTTATTCACAGCAGCTCACAGAAAAAAGTGACAGTATTTGCACTTCAATAGTTCTCCTATTGAGCATTCAAGTTCTGCACCTCCAATCAGATCTGCCAACTATTAGCCCCAAGATGCCAAATCAGATATTAAATTCAGTGCTAACATGACACATTAAATAGATCTAAGGATTATCAGCCTGCATATGTAAAGATTTATTTCTGTATCCCGAAAACTTAACAGCAGGTAACCCTGGCTCTGCAGGACAAATTTTGAAATCCATTTGTACATGTTTGATGACTTGCTTTAATAAAACACAGCTATGTAAAGCTTTGCTCAGGCACCTCAGAGACCAGGCAGATGTAAGGCTCACTAAAAAGCAAAACACTTGCTACTCCTGGCTCAGAGGGACTCCTCTGTCCTGTGGAAAACAGCAGCAATTGGAAGACTTGGCAGAAAGGCCAAAAGGGAACATGTACTAAGTGTCAGAAGCATTAGATTTTATTTCTTAGCTACGCGAGTGGCTATGCAGGGTGACATGCTCAAGGGAAGTCTGTAAGTCCAGTTTAGTGACAGCTGATGAAGCCACTATCTGCCCAGCTACAAACAAGGACTGAGATTGAAACAGCAACACGAATTTAGATGCATCTCCATCACCCTGAGACAGAAAGAGAGACAAGGCCAATATTAGACAAGGAACTCTGCTCACTACTAACCAGGCACGAGTAAGTTGCTGCAATGATCTGCTAAGGTCATTTCAGAGCATGAAGCAATTAGCTACCTTTCCAGGTCCGTATTAAACATCCATGTAAGACCAATACTGATACACCTTTCAGGACTGCAAAGCATCCATGAGTTCAAACACATTTTTATAACTCCTTTTAGAAGACTGTTTGCCTACATCCTCAAAACTCACACTACTAAAAGCCCACATGAAACCAATCGACTTCTCCATTATTCTTCCTCAGTCTCCCCAGAGAGAAAAACTGCCTTAGTTGGATTTTAAAGCCACTATGAGATCGTGCCACCTAGCATATAGCACATCCTTGGCATAAACATTAAGAAGTCCCCATGCCAACAATTTCTGAATGCTAACACCTTTGGAATCAAATTATTGATAAAAATTGGTCCATTAAAACCAAAGGAACACTTTCCTAAGCTAATAATTCATACTGGGAATGACTTCAGGTGTTCTGTGAGCTCAGAATCCTCTTACAAGAACTACAGGAACAGTCAAACTTAGGGATGAAGCTTAACTGAACAATACCTTTTCAATTCCTTGTGCAAAGGAAACCCCCTCAGGAGATGGAAGAAATTTGGCTCCTGCCGTAGGTTTTGTTGGCAATGGTTGGCTTCGCTGAGGAAAAAAAATTCTCCAGTCATCATGTAAACCAAAGAATTACTAGTACAGGTTGCCACACTCATCCTTATATATTGAAGGATGAGAAGGTATTTATCACTTAAAAGAAAGGAAAAACAGTGTGAAAGTTTGACTTTGAAGGCTCAGCAGAGCACTCAAATCCTGTAAGCATCTGTGTAAAAGCCAACATAAGCTACAGCAGTTCAGCCAGAAAACTGTAATTCCAGGGTCACTCTTGCCACACCAAGATTATAACGGTTTCTTAATGTTACTGGATCAGAAACCCAGCCTTGCTTCTTTCCAGATGAC
>NW_009229026.1:0-4966 GCF_000690835.1 Fulmarus glacialis | reverse complement strand
CATTTCTCTGCATTACAAAAAGCATTTGCTTCAAACATTTTTTCAGCTGCCGATTAGAGCCTCCAAGCTGAGTCACTGCAGGGACTCACATGTCTAAATCAGGACTTGTGCTGCTGAGTCAGACCAAAGTGACATAGCAGAGAAACAGTTACGCTGACAGACCTGACAATGCCTTTTTTAAGCCAAAATACCCTTTCACAAAGGTAATCTTCATAAGATATCTATTACAGTTCTGTTGCTGGGCATAAGACACATACCTAAGGCAAAGCCTGGCCAGCCAGGAAGGCTGACAGCTGTGTGTTTGGAGTGGAGAAGGGTAGTAGAATTATGCAAGTGTAAATGAATACACTTGATGAACTCCATCAGCACCGATCTGCCAATTAGTGCCCACTGGGTACATTTCAAAGCTTCCCATCTCTGCACAAGCACTGGGCCAGATGACCTCCAAAGGCCCCTTCCAACGTGTTTTCCCTGTGATAGTATAAACTTGGTCAGTTACAACTAAAACCCCCTTAAATTTGACAGAAAGTAGCAAAACACACTCAGTGAACTACTCAGTTTCATTTGACAAGCCTTAACTGACAATATTCCTCGGGTTTCTCCTACCCAGCAGAAAGTTTCTCCATTTCATATGCTTACCTGAAAACCCAGAGGGACCTCCCATCTCTTCTTGCCTCCCCGTTTGCACAGGCTCTGAGCTAAATACATATTCCTACAGTATCACACTCCTGCACTGCTGCTGCAAGAAAATCTACCAGCAGCACAGGAACAGTTACTGCTCTTTGCTGCCCTTGGTCTCGTCGTATTTTCTCAGACTGACCAAGTTGCAGTGAGATAGAGATAAACCACATCAAATTCACGTAAGTCACCACCCACCTCCGGGGTGCCAAGGAGGTTCAGACACTGAAGAGGAAACAGGACTCTTCTGCAACAGGCACCAGGACAGTAAGCTTGGTAGATGACTTTCTCTGCAGGATCCGTATTCAACAAAATGCCTGTGCTTTCAACACTACGCCCTCCAGGAACAGAAGACAGTTGAAGTAAACTGATTTAGTAGTAGTAGACATCAGAGCAGTTCAGATCACACAAAGAAAATGAACCTTTAGAAGAAGAAACTGGCAGTGCTAAATCAGAGGTTTAAGACTCTAGTCATCTCCCCTGACAATGTTAAAAATTACATGTGATATTCAAGCTATCTTCAACTACAGTTGCTGAGGCATTTCTTTAAAAAAAAAATCAAAGCATTTGTGGTATTTTTGGATCTGGGGAGGAGGGGCCTGTAAGAATACACCGATCGTCTTCTGAAGCTGCACACATGAGTCAATAGTGGGCAGTGGACGTTAGGCTGACTACAAGTTATTGCTTCATGATCCTGCATTTCTCCAGAAGGCTTAATAGTTAACATTTGTAACTCAAAAACTCTTGTAATTTCTGCAGTCAGCTACTCAACACAGCTCACATTGACAGTGAAACCCTGGAAATTTGATTCAGCATTTAGGTACGGCACATCAGTCTTGAACATAGTTTCTTATTGCTATCACCTACTTACAACTGAAAAGAAAATCTCTGGCCACTTCTACATTCATCCTCTCATCACCTCTTACTTTGTCAAACTATCACCAAAGCCACTGCTTTAAGTGAACAAAAAAAACATTCAATGCAAGAGACAACAAAACAGTATTAGGCACTTCTGAAGTGTTTCAAAACCTAAAGTCTCTCTTCATCTAGCCAAGTATATCAGCATTAATCCCTGGTTTCCTTGTAAATGTCAAGAGTGTCACTTTACAATTAGCAGTGCTTACGTGAATTTTGTTCCTTCTATCTCCCATTTGTGAAGGAGTTCCTTAACTTTGAGAACAGAAACAAAAATTCCTCTGAAACTCAGATATGTAAAGCATTTTACAGCACTCTATACACGTCAATTCTTAAGAGCTTAAGCACTCGCTTTACAACAGCATAAAGGTTCTTCCCGACAGAAGCTACAGATATGGACCTATTAACATCTCTAGAGGATTCTTTTCTAGAAAAAGTGTGTCCAGGACGACTGTATGATTTCAGTTGAAGCCATAGAAAGAGAAGCCTAATTAATCTGTTCTTCTTAAATACAAATTAAATGAAGTTGGTTATAATAAATACATAAAACTAGTTTAATTACTTGTACACACTGTATAAAAAGACAGCTCTGAACTGCTACCAGAAATTAGACAAGAACAGATTCTTATATTGAACGTGTCACTTTGATAGTTTTGCAGTGAATAAAAAAAAAAATAATTTGCTCAGAAGACAACAGAGGGAAAAGGAAGCTGAACAGTTGTGCTTACAGGAGAAGAACAACTACATAAGAAGTCCTGTCAAATAAGCAGCAACTCAAGGCTTTTCCTCTACCACCCTGGAACTATCCCAGCTGCTGTTAAACCCTGAAAAAGTGGCCAAGTTCTGTCATCCTGTCACTTGTGCAGATCCGTTTTGCATGTTTGCTCTGCTGCTTTTATGTTCTCACACAGGTTATTCAAGTGTTCACTACAAATACGCACACGCAGAGCCGGTTCTCTTTCAGAGCAGTCTTAAACCCAGCCTGCCACCGTCCCCTGGCTGGGCGCTTCGCACACAGTACATGCTGTGCTAGTAAAACACTTATCCATGCAGCTATTTGGCTGTCTGGTGCAGCAGCCACCATTGGCTCGTTCTCTTCTGTTTTAGTTACCAAGAGCCATCCATGTGATATCACTACTGGAATGTGCAACAGCTTCGCTGATGGTGCTGGCTGTGGAGGGGGAAGGGAAAAGCAAAAATTCTCTTTGGGGAAAATCAACAGTCATACAGCATACTTGTCCTTCACGAGGGTCAGTCTAAGACTAGGATTCCTTTTAGGCTATCCGTGCCCTGATGTAAAAAGAACCCACCTATTCCTCCGCCCATTTCTCCATACACATTAATTTCAACTGGACCTCCTCCTGATCTTTTCACTCCCAAAAATCTGAGGTTTGGGGGCTTTAAGTCCTCTTCAACCTGATTTACATATTTTGAGAGATTCAGATTTCCTTAAGAGTGGACTGATCAAGTACAACAGTCTATCACCCGAGGTCAGAGAGTCCTTTGTAACAGTTCTTAGAAGAGGGATTAATTCTTCGACTAAGTCAACTCAAACTCGACCCACCAGAGTTACAGGAGGTTAAAAACAACCAGAAATAGTCAGAGACAATTACAGAGGGCTACAAAATTCCAACAAGCTTATCCTTCCCAACATGTGCTTTGCTCCAGAAACAAACAGTACTGTCTGATTTGCTAAGCAAATTTGAGTTTATCTGGACCTCACTAGCACAATCGCTTAAAGCTGAAAGGCTGAAGGAATTAGTACTTTCATTATTACTTTCATTATTACACTATTTTAATGATCAAGCTCCCCTTTACAAAGTTCATGTTTGCTCTCCTGAAACAAGCAAACAAAGCAAAACTAGTTAAATTCATCAGCCACAAAAGTTTTATTAAGAATCAAGCATTACATACTGCTCCACAGGCTAAATAGCACTATAAAGGCATTTAGACATGAAATTTGCATAGCAAACGAAGAACGAACTGATGAGCATTTCTAACAACACAGGCAAGACCAATATCACAACTGCTTACAAACACTACGGCACCCTCAACCTGCACCATACGAGAAGGGGTAACAACGTTTTGCTGCCACCATTTAGTCCTATAACCTAAAACAATGAAAAAGCAGTCTTAGTTTATTTTAAAAGTTAAGAAAAAGTTACATTAGAGTAATTCAGATGAGGGGAGTATTAAATCCTTGCTGTCAGAAAAATGTCGGCTTCAAACTCCAAGAAAAAACGGGGAGGCGGTGGTGGGGAAGGATGGGAAACTCCTTTGCATGAATGTCCTCAGCTCCAGATAACACAGGCAGTTTTCAGACATTCACTAACAGGCCCGAGGACATTTTTCTACTCAAAGTTGCCAGTCAAGATTTTACATCTCAAACTATAAATTAAGTTTTAAAAGCTGTTCTGGACTGGGAGGTGCTGCAGCCATTGCATACACAGACTTGCAGCCACTAACTTTTCCTGGAACATCACAGGAGAGGTCTGAAGATGGCAGGGGAGTTTCTGACGAGATCGTTTTGATCAAGCAGCATCCCACCCCAAAGGGCATTTTTAAGACTTCTGAAGGAAAGTCTGGTTAAAAGACAATATTGCAGGTGAAAACTGATAAGACCTTAGTCCTTGCTTCCCAGAGGATCCTTACTCTGCTTTACAGAGAATACGCCTGCTACAGGCTTGGCTTTCCCATTCACCTCATCCATTCAAACCCTGTCCTACTACTTGAAGCCTCAAGAAAAAGACAGCTCTCCTCCTAAGTAGGGAGCTTCAACTTCAGGCTACATCAAAAGCGACAAAAAAAGTCTGCTGTTACTGAAGTACCTTTTGAAGGGCGATACTGAGTTATGATTTATTTGTAGCTAACAGAAAGAGCTATCTGTTACCTCTCGGAACCTTTAAGTATATTTAGTGGTATTGGTTATGAATATGCAAAAAACCTCCTCACTACACTCCTTTCCTGCACAGTGTCAGGAGATATTTGCTTACACGGTCCATGGCGACATGCTGCACAGGGACAGCCTCAGTAAGTTACGTTAACACTGCTGCTGAAGTTTTATTTTATAGAAGCTACAATACGCAAGGCCCTGCTGGGTTATTAGAACAGTGAATAGTTTAGTAGGATCTCACTTGAGCTCGGTTCTAAACTCTTACAAACTTCAGAGTTTAAACGAACCACAGATCAGAGATCTGACAGTATGCCATACTGTGATGAAGCTTCAATCGCAGCAGTTCCCTTCCACCACCACTGCCTCACAAGGCTTTTACCTTGGTGTCTGCAGCAGAAGCCAATACCCCAATACCCAAGAACCAGAATACTACCGCATTAAAACAACCCCTGCTGCTCCCCTTACTCCACCCCGGAGCAG
>NW_009229025.1:18213-41200 GCF_000690835.1 Fulmarus glacialis | reverse complement strand
ATCCAGCCTGTCCAGGTCCCTCTGTAGAAACTTTCTACACATGTGACTACATCCTGGGTGAGAGTGAAGGCGTTTTTGTAAAGACAAGAGTACTGCAGTTTACTCTCTGACTTTGGGAGCATGATCAACCCTGTCTGTACACCACCCACAGCCCAAATCCACTGAGCATCTGTGTCTCATGCTCTCACCAACTGCAGGACATGAACACGTCACAGGGTCCCATAGTGACAGTAGCACACATCAAATGAACGAGTCAGGTCTTTGGCACTTGTGGTTCTTTTAATATTTCTGTGGCCAAACTCTCGCACATCCAGTAAGGCAGCAGTGGGCATTAAGCAAACTGTATCTATACCATATCAACATGAGAAGATATGAACAAAACCTTAACTGCCAATAGTTCATCCAAACCATATCTATGGCAGAGAGTCACAAAGTGCAAATGAGGATGTAAATTATTTGCTTGCAAAAGACTTGATCAGATAACTTACTTGTTTCATCAGATAATTTATTTGCAAAAGAGAATTCAAGTAGTGAATGCCGGAGTGAAGTTTTATTTGTAGCTGCAGCTCATAAGCCTCCCAGCCAAGGAGCTGTGTGGCCACAGTTCTCACGAATGTTGTTTATAAACCCTCCTTGTTGCTAATGGGCCAGTCTAATCTGGTAAAAGAGATTATGAAGCAGCGCACAGACAGAGGTCTCGCATGGACCACGGAGGGACAGCAATAACCATATTTTGGTCTTTGCTTCCCTGTTGCTCCTCTGGGAATTAAGAAATGTCTGGTTTCTCCACCAGAGAAGCTTTGGGAAATGGTAATGGATTATAGGCAACGGTGGAAACATTTGGGCAGAAGAGCGCACGAGGACCTCTCATGGGACACCATGAACTCATGGTGGAGTAGCTGCTCCCTTGTGATTCCAGACTAGGGATACCAATACCTGACATATAAAGGCATTTCTCTGCATTTTGACTCCTGTGTTTCCAAACACTTTTTCCTTCATGAGCCCAGATCCTAGATGTTCATACAGGAGTCTGTTCTCCATCCCAAAAGCAATAGAAGCATTCTAGTTTGAAACGGGTTTTCAAGAGAATTACTTGCATAATTTTCAGTTTTGAACTGTCCTTTTTAATATGGATTGAATTCTCCTTGTTAAATGCACTTAAGAGCTTAAGAGAAACTGGATTCCTGATTTTATAAAATACTTTTGCAATCAACCAAGTTGATTGCAAGATAAATAGATAATAAGGACCACAAATTGAACTAAAGAAGTGCTATATTAAAAGTTTTAATGACTAATACCAAACTAGAATCTAAACACACTTTTCAGGTTCATAAACATCATAAGATGAATCTGTGTATTATTTTTACTTTCCATTTGCAAGCTACAATAGCAGATTTGGTTGTGCAGGCTAGTTGTATATTTATTTGGACACAGTTCCTTGGCACAGAATTAAAATATCCATTCTATCCATCTGTAACTACACCACAAGTAGAAAAAAAAATTATGAATTTATCATCTGTGGACTAAAGAGGTTATTCACATAATTATGACCACATGGTTATGATGGTAACAGTCCAGAAACCATCATCTTTGCACCCAACCTTCACCTCAGAAGATCTGTACCCCTTTAAAAGTACCAATAGTTTTAAGTCTCTTTAGATACACCAAACCTTGAAATAAGATACACCAAACCTTGAAATAAGATACACACACCCAGGAACAGAGGAAGCTGTTGTGTTAGAGGGAACAAGCAGAATGGGGTAGGAGCAATGAGCTTTTGGAGGAGAGGGAAAAAAGGAGTTATAGATGATTAAAGGTGGATTTTCTGATTGCTCTTCCTATTACCTATATCAGCCATACTGTGCAGAGCAGTGAGAACCTTATATAAATATACAGGAGCTGCATGCTCAACTGTGAGGAAACTCTGTTTTCCCTGAAATGATAAGTTAAGGATTTGCTAAAAGCTCTTCCAAAATAGTAGCTGAATTTTGTCTCCTTTTTTTCATCTCTCCTTTTATTTTTGTTACTGTGAAGACTGAAATACTAAAATGAAATGTGCCTACACTTCTAGCCAAGGAGAGAAATCCTCTTGCTGCTTCCTACCAGCTTGCAAAGCTCGTAAAAAACCCCCATCACATCCCTGCAGAGACACATCCCCACCTCATCTCTGCTGCTGCTCAGGGGTTTCTCTGGGCCAGCTCAGGAGACGGGATTTAGCTCTCAGAGCAGCAGCACGGGAGATAGCAGATATCACAAGACCTCTGTGGTGCACAAGAGCTGATGACAAGAGATGATAGGCAACTTCTGTGAGATAAGCGGAAGGAGACAAGCAGGCAAAGTACCCAAATGTCTCATCATCCCAGCCTGAAGTTTGTTTGCAAAGGATTCAAGCACGGTTTTACCATATAAAGTTGCATCAGGCAAAGTAAAATGTTAATCAGATGGTGGGGCGATTTCTTGTCTGTCTCATTTTCTTTCTTTCTTTCTTTTTAGCGAAGGAGGCAGAGATTTTCTGCATGCGCACAGGTGACCTTTGTTCCCTCAGGGGAGAGAAAAAGATGCTTTAAACTGGATTAAATGGTCTCATGCCCTGGCAGAACCTGGACATGGCTGAGGGAAGAGTAGATAAATGGTAGTTGGTCAGGGGTGGGTCTTGGTTCCTCTCCTCAGGAGAGAATTATGAGGAGAAAAGGGAGAACGGTGATGCTCTTCCCCTTGGAAAGCAAGCACTGACGGTGGTCCTCCTTGACAACGATGCTCAAAAGTTTTTGGGTGATAAGTGTCTGGTTTTGAAAGACTGAGATAATGAAGTGGATTACATCAGGCTTACAGAAGTCTTCTGTTTTGAATTTTTCAATGTGAATATATAGACATATATATTTATTTCCTCTGAAAAATGGCCTTTTGGGATGAATACAGTGCTTCCTGAAAACTGGCAGTTGTGACAATTAATGCCCAATAGAATTGCATTTTATTTTACATCCATAAATATTTTGCAGAATATTCTCCAGGTGGATTTACTCCATGTTGTCGTTTATTGTGAACAGGGAGTTTGCCCAGTGCAGAATTGCTGAAGGCTCTTTCTAAAGTGGTTTGGACTTTAAAATGTCTGCAGTAAGCACAAATTGGGCCACTTTTGTACTTTCTGAAGACAAAGGAACTTGGTAATTTCTAAGAATTATTTCTTTCCTGAATTTACTCATCATTGCTCCTTGTTACCTCATAATTGTTTGGCTAATAAAATGCAATGGAAGAGCATGTCTTTTCACTTAAGTCAGTGGAAAAAATCACATTAGCAGTGATGAAGTGAAATGAGACGTGGTGACAGTCAAATCATGCGCATGACATATGTGTGAAAATGCTGCTGTCTACAGGCCACTTCATGCCTGCTGTGCCAGGACTAAGTACGATGCTCCTGTCTTACAGAAAGGAGTGAGATATCGTCCTGCCGTGCTTACTCCATGGCGGCGAAAGCCCAACCACATTCGGTTCGATGTTCAATGTTATTTCTTGCTTTCCAAAACATTTCTAGGGGGACCAAAATGACTCACAAATTCACTGGAAAGCAAAACAAAACAAAACATAACATTTTTCTTTCTGTAAGATAATTTAACATGGAAAGAAACTGGATTTTGATCCTTAGTGAAGCAAGATATTTTGTTCCCAGATCACCATAAAACAAAATTAAGAGCTTTGAGTGTTCAAAAAGACCTTTCCTTTTAATAGTTGTTGGTATTTTTTATTAGTTTTGACTTACGGCAGTGGTAAGAAATCTCTTGGTGGAAACCCTGGGTATATTAACTGCTGAAATGCAGGAGGAACACAAATGTGGGAAGGATATTCTTTGCCCAGTTATTCCAAGACAAAGGATGCTTACCAAGAGGGAACAACGCATCAAGAAGTTAAATATTCATTTCTATCTTGTTTTACACATTTTATTTTTCCTCATGTTGTGGAGCAAGGAGACATATATACTTGTTTCCCACTCATATTTTTGACAGGATTTTTCTGAGGTACTTGGCAGGACAGTTGGGTGAAATCTCTTTTCCTTTTTAAATTGTGGGATTATTTCCATTTATATGCTGGTTCTCCTGGGCTTTTGTTTTTGTTGGTTTTCGTTTGGTTTTGGGGTTGTTGGTTTTTTTTTTGGGTTGTTTGTTTGTTTGTTTGTTTTATTTTTGTTTTTAATATGCTTTTTCCCCTTCAGGGAAAAAAAAAAAAGTAATAATCTATTTTTTGTTTTCATTTAAAAGTCAAAAAAACCAAACCTACTTCTTAAATTTTTTACATTCAAAATCCATAATTTTCAGGGTGCTGGGAGGATCCCATTATGTACATAGTGCAACCAATTAAATGATTAAAGAGAAAACAAACAAGCAAAAAAATCTTAACAACTCTGAAAGAGTAAACTGGAAAACAAAAGGCATCCACACACACACACACAAAAAAGAAGAAAAGTACAGTATTTGAGGGGAAGGGCAGCACTGGCTGGCAATCCTGTACTTCGCTGTTACTGTGCGTTTCGAAGGAGGGATGTGAGATGCCTGGAAACACTGTTTTGGGTGAACTGTGCATGACAGGAGTCACCGGTTGTTACTATCTCAATTTTTGGTTGCTTAAGAAGTCTGCAAGCACTTATCTTATTTCAGGCCTCTGTTTAAATGGGACTGCAGCACAAATCTCTTTGTAAAACAGGATTGGATTTAAGCATGTGTTGCACTCAGTTCAGAAACAAGCTGGGATGACTTTTCCAGCCTTGCTTCCTGCTGGACGTTATTGCTCTAGATAAAGGTTTTGGCTTCTGCTTGTCAGCAAAATCAATGTGAAGAAGAGTTTTGAGGATATTCTGTAAAAATGGATTATTGCTGTTTTTCACATGTCTGGGAAACCTGAGTGAAGGTGTAGGGGAGGGAAAAGAAGAAGAACCCACAAGAAGGTCCCACAGGAAGAACCATGAGAAAGGAGTTGCAAATGTACAGGGTTATGCTTCCCCCTTCATCCACAGATAACAGAGTCACTGAGCAGTGGAGACCCCATCTCTGTGCCCGGTTGACAGCCGGCTGAATATGAGCCAGCAGTGTGCCCCAGTGGCCAAGAAGGCCAACGCCTGTATCCTGGCCAGCAGGAGGAGGGAGGTGATCGTGCCCCTGTACTCGGCCCTGGTGAGGCCGCACCTCGAATCCTGTGTTCAGTTTTGGGCCCCTCACTCCAAGAAGGACACTGAGGTGCTGGAGTGTGTCCAGAGAAGGGCAATGAAGCTGGTGAAGGGCCTGGAGCACAAGTCTGATGAGGAGCGGCTGAGGGAACTGGGGCTGTTTAGCCTGGAGAAGAGGAGGCTGAGGGGAGACCTCATCGCGCTCTACAACTCCCTGAAAGGAGGTTGTAGCGAGGTGGGGGTTGGTCTCTTCTCCCAAGTAACAAGCGATAGGACAAGAGGAAATGGCCTCAAGTTGTGCCAAGGGAGGTTTAGACTGGACATTAGGAAAAATTTCTTTACTGCAAGAGTGGTCAGGCCTTGGAACAAGCTGCCCAGGGAAGTGGTGGAGTCACCATCCCTGGAGGTATTTAGAAGACGTGTAGATGAGGCGCTTAGGGACATGGTTTAGTGGGCATGGTAGTGTTGGGTTGATGGTTGGACTTGATGACCTTAGAGGTCTTTTCCAACCTTAATGGTGCTATGATTCTATGATTCTATGTCTTCTGTAGCCTTGCAGGAGCTGCTCAGCTCCAGGAGAGGAGATCAGAAGGGAGGAGGTCACATTTTCAATGGTGAAGGAAGCCCTGGTTAAAAGCTCTTCTGCAGGAACTTCAGAGGTGTGTAGGCAGGTTTTGGGAGGAAGAGGCTGAGCAGAGATGGGCTCAGCCTGAGAATGCCTCATCCTAAACACGAGGAGCTTTCCAGCACCCAGCACCCAGCAGGCTGCAGCGGGTGCCCCTGGAGGAACAGCTCCTGCCAGGATGTGAGTGGGTGAGCATCGAGAGCTCAGGGGAATACATCTCACCCCAACACCATGAGGGACTGAGCTCACCGTAGCACTGACCTGTCAGTGCCTCTGAGCAGGGATCAGGCTGTGCCTGCAAGGAAGGGCAGCCCCAGGACTGGCCAAAACTGCTGTCACCTGGGTTAATCCCAACCCAACTCATGTTGGTGTAAGGGAGGCCAAGCATGGGCAGATGCAATGTAGGGATGTGCTGAGACATGCCATGCCGTACCCTGAGGTAGCACTGGGCTGGCAATGGCATTGTGGGGGGAAGCGTTCAAACCCACGCTATGGCGTACAAAAAAGTCTCAGCTAAGGGAAGGTCAGTTAATTTACGTTATTACCAACAAATAATCCCTCCTTAATAAACTTTTAACTACTGATTTGGGTATTGAGAAACAAAGACAAACAATTAAGCTGACACTTAGGGAAAAATCTTCCTCCCTTTCTCCAGCTTCAGCCCAACACCTCTTCTCCCCCTTCCTCATCTCCAGTCCCCTTTTTGCCACCACACATTGTGCTCAGTCCTCGAGGTCCTTTTGGTGAGTCCTTCAGGGGTGTCTGCCCCAGCGTTGGCTGCCCATGGCTGTTTTCAGAGGTACCTCCTCTGCCACAGAGTGCCTCTGGATCAAGATGGATTGACCAAGCTCCTACACGTTATCTTGGTTACCTTGGTCAGATGTTTGTAGAGCCCTTGCTGGCCCAACAGGCCCTGGGCAGGAGGGGACAGGGTGGCCATGGGGAGCCCCAAAGCATCCCACCCTTGGTTTTTTTCCTTGCGGATTTTGTCCCCTGCTGGTGTTTTCCCTGTTGAAGCTTCAGTTGCTACTGAACGCTTGGCCCCAGTCTGTTGTGTCTCCTTCCCCATCCAACTCAGCTTTGCAACCTTCACAGACTGGTGCTGGTTCTGGAGAGCTGAACACCAAGGAAGGGCTTTACAGATAAGGATGTGTTCCTGGATTCCTCCAAAAGCCAGCTCCTTGCTTGGTAAGAGGGTTTTAGGGTGCCATGGGTGCTGGCTGAGCCTGAGCTGCCGTCTCCCTGCCAGGCTGTCTTTGCGGTCACTGCCGGTGCTGTAGGACTTGCTCCCCATCATTGCCTAAGGGATGCCCTGGGTCTCCCATGAAGGGCTTTGTCCATGACTGAGGCCTGCTGGAGGTGTCAGAGTAGGGAAGATCTAATGGTCACCACTGTCTGCCTATAAGCCACCAGAGCGTGGCTGGCTCAACAAGACAGAGGTTTTCCTCAGCGGTGGGAGAGGAGTGCTGAGGGACCCATCATCTCTCCACCAGCCATCTGGGAGATAGGTTAGTACCTGGCCTCCTCCTGGGAAGTAGTTTGGATGCAGTGATGTGGTGGTGGCAGCTGAGCATGGACATGGCCAGACGGGTCCAACAAGTCTCAGAAACAGGAATGGGCCTTGGCACAAATTATTTCTCTAGCAGAAATACATCTTCTACGTACTGTGCTGGCAATGTTGGATCTTCTGTTAGGGATGGTTTTTGTTTTGGATGGGACTGTATTTCCAGGAACATTTCCTGCCATGAAAAATATGTCCTGAGAAGTTGAGGATTGCATGTCCTAATTCTTGCTTTGCCCATAGTGTTAGGGGGCTCTGCGTATAACCCAGTGCTGTACCCTGCAGGCAAACCCTGCGTAGATGTGGTGTTATTGCAGGGCAGTGCTGAGGCTAAGCAAACCCAAGTTGTGAAGAGTGGAGGTGAAGTGAGATATGAGATGTTAAAAAAATCCCCTTTTGACTCATCTCCAGGAACCGTTTCAGACTGGGAACAGCTTGCCTGAAGTGTTAAGAAACCTCCAGAGATTTAGGACTGTGAAATGTGGTGTCTCTGCCCATGCAGTGGTTAAGATCCATGAGCTGTGAGTGATGACACAGTCCTTATTCATGATGAATTGTGAACCTGGCATGAGAGGGAAACCTGGGTATCTTGGAACAATTTGTATTTTGACCTGAATTTACTAAATCTTTTAGATTCAGTAGTGCCAGCAAACCCATACAATTCGCATACTCCTTCTTGCCTCTCAGAAAACGACACGACGTGTGATGGGGACTTAATAGCTGGTGTCCTTTGCTCTGTCTATCACATACACGTCATCCTGGCCGGACCGTCCCACCCCATGCACTGTTGCCTCTATGTGTCTGGGTCTTCCAAAGGACATTGGCCATGGGGACCTGGCAGAAATGAAGCTGTGTTCTAATGCATCCCCACGGGGGAGATGCAGGGACTGGGAACATGTGGCACTCCATGGAGCATCGCTGTCCTGTAGTAGAGACCCAGGCTGCTTGGGACAGACTGATACCAGTCCTTATTCTGTACAGGTCGCATCCATGCTCCCTCCTCCCCATCCATCCAGCAAAAAATAAGGGCATCATGGGTGATAAACATAATGAACATTTGTTCATTTATTTATTGATAGCTTTGCACTTTTGTTGGTGGGGTGAGGGTGGGGAACAACTTCCCGAGTTGGATGTCTTAAGTTAGACGTCTAAAGTTAGACATCTAAATTCATTGCTTGGCTCAGAGAACAGGTCAGGCCCTGTCAGCAAAGCCATTTTCAAGTGATTTGGCTGTTTTTCTTCATTTGCTGCAGTGTCTTGCGGATGGGAAGATTCAGAAGATACCTTGCACGAAGATGTGTGAGGCGATGTGTGTGTTGTGGGTTAACTGGCTATGGGATAACTGATATGTTGTTTCCTGTGGGTCACAAACCTTTGTCCTGTACATTATGGTTACTTATAGCTCCTTTTTGCATTAAATAAATAAAAAAAGACACATGGACACAGTGCACTTTCAAGGATATGTTACCCTTATTTTTATGATTTTTAATTTTTTTTTTTTAATTTTAAATACAAATTATTTGGACTGGCAGTGCTTAGCAAAAGGTTGAGTGTGGATGCATGTTTGGTAGGGAAGGGAAATAAAGAAGGTTGTATGTTAGGGCCCTGCAGATCCACATTGACTTAGAAACCTGCTGAATGTTGCAGAGCCAACAAGCCTTGTATGTGATATTTTGGGCCTGTGGTAATGCTGGAGCAGGCAGGGATATGTGCCCTTGCAGGGGCAAGCTCCCTTGCAGTGATGTTTATTAAAACCAAAAACCTATCCCAAACCTTTTCAGGTGGCTCATCCCCAGGTGCACTTCTGGAGATGTTCAGAGGGGTAGCAGATCCATCCAGGAGGAATGGCTGGTGGGGTTGAGTTGAGGCGGAGGGAGGCACACCTTCCTGGCTTGATGTTTTCAACACTGCTATAGCTGGTTGAAGGGGACCAAACCTCCAAGGAAGACGGGCTTGGTTCCGTTTGACCAGCCAGAGCAGAGCGTAGCTCCTGACCACATAACTCTTGGATTTGCTGCGCCTTACCTGCAAGGGGAATCAGATAGATTAGACAAGAGCACTGGTGCTGACCCTTGCTTAGAGGGAGAAAAGGATGGTGCAGCACTTAGGACACCAGCTTAGGAGACCTCACCACGTTGCATCTTAGATGACTTCTGGTACATCCAGTTTGGCCGAGACCCAGGCCCTGCACTGGTGATGCCCCAGTTCCCAGGTGGTTGGCTGGACTAGGGTGAATTTCTCACTAATGCATAAGTCAACAGTATTTAAGGATGGGGATAACCTCAGGACATAATTCTGGGTCCCTGTCTAGACGTTTCATAGAGTCTGGTCTAGTTTTGGAATCTGGTCCCAGTTCATGAGCCTGAACATGGGTAATGAGGAAAGTCTTCTGAAGCTTGGAGGGTTGGCATTTGCCCATCCTGAGCCACAGCAGGACGTGTCTGAAGATTTCTCTTCTTACAGCTCTTTTCTTACTGCTGCTTTCTCTCTCCTTATTTTTCTTCTTTCCTTTTTTTTTTTTTTAATTTTTACATAATAAAAAAAAAGAAAAGTGGGAGGGAGGAAGGGAAGAAAGACATCTCCTTTGTCAATTGAAGGGAAGTCACCTGCCAGTTGTCAGTCAGGCATCACTTTTCAGAGAGCCGCCCCGAGCCCTCCAGCTGTACCTGGGAGTCTCAGCGAGGAGACAGCTGCCGGAGACCATGAGCAACAGGACACGGGGCAGCTTCCAAACAGGACAAAAGCAGCATTTTTCCAACCCTGTGCACAGGCCCCTTTCCATGTGCATGTGGTTTTTCAGGGACCTGATACATTTTTCTCTGAAGAACATTTTAATTAGAAGTTCTTTTTTTCCTCTTTATTTATTTCTCCCTTTGCCCTCTCAGTGCTCAGCGTTGGGAGGAATATTAACTCGAGTAACCTCAGGACTCCTCTGCTTGCTTCATACTTTGTCTTTGCTTCATCAGGGCTATTCGTTAGCAAGGAAAACATCGGCAATGTAAACTCTGTATTCCCTGTGGAGACATCCACCTTGCTGCCAAAAGAACAGCTCAGGCAAGCCTTCAGCTACAACATTCATTTCATGCACTCTCCCATCAGCACTAGACTGTTGCAACCTTGATGGAAGTGAGGAAAAATTAGACCTGTCCTTAAGGTAGTTGATAATTTTACCTTCAGTCAGGGTTTGAAGGTAAAACCAACCAGAGGACGGAGGGAGGAACGGCGTTAAAACAGTGGCCTTGACCCCCAGACAGGCTAGAAGTTTTCCTAAACCTTAGCCCTGTGTCTGCATGACTAATCCGCATTATTTCTTCTCATGTGTCCTTGCAAGTGTGTGCCCGTAACTTAATCCCGGCCCATGCTGTGCAGCAAGAGTTAATGCTGATTGCAGGCTCCAGCGGAACAGGCGTATGCAGGCTGGAGACAGCTGCAGAAAGTAAATGAGGGATGGGATTCCACTCCAGATTTAAAACCCCAAATTATACAGTCAGTCAAGACTAGGGACAGGTTCAGCTGACCAGCCAGAAGGGTTGGCTTCATAAGCATCTGGCACCATCTGAGGAGCCATAGGGTGTCTGAGACACCCACAGGTGACATGCAGGTATGGCATAGGACATACCTGAAGAGCAGCTAGAAGCCAGTGGACTATTCTTAGGGTGTCTCCAAAGTTACTAGGAGCATCTTTTTAGGCAGCTAAATAAAATCCAGACCTCCACAGACTACAACGTCTTCAACGTTTTGGAGATGAAGAGGCCACCAGGTGCATAAAGGAGGTGTTGTGTTTGAGATACGGGCAACAGGTTGATCAGCAAAACCAGGGAGAGAACAGATGTCAGGATTCACACCCCTGCCTGCTATTTCCATTGGGTGTCCTTTTATCTTGCGCAGTTGTTATGATTAGGATCATTTTCCCCTACTCTGTTTCTCTTCTGAATTAGTCTTCATAACTTAAGAGTTAAATCTGTAGAAGAAGGACAGGATGAAACAATGTTTGACAAGCACCTTCTTGAATTACATCTAGGAGACCACAGGGCTTGGGTCAGATGCAGAAACCTAGGGTTTGATTCAGACCGAAATTTTGCAAAGCATCTTGGTAACTGAGGAACATAAATGTCATTGGTTTCAAGGTCTATATTGGTATATTAAATAGTGCTGAGGTACAAGCACAGGAACTCAGTGGTTTCTGCTGTGTTTAGCACAGTTGCTGGCACAGTTTTGACGTGTGTCAGCTAGCACCGACCCTAACAGTTCCTAAGCTCAGCTTGGGAATTAGGGCAGATCAAGGACCATTCCCAGTAGGGAGTTTGAAGATGACCATCTATTCAAGAAAGCAAGAGAGCAGAACAGTCATGTTTTGCCCATTGGCTTGAGGGCAAGAACACAGTCCCTGGCACTATTTCGTGAACTAATAGTGGTGTAGACGGTGAAACTTGGACTCCTAGATGCCAAAGCCTCTTTGGAGTATGAGGCCCAGCAATACAAGCTACTGTGATAAAAGCTAGCTGGCTCCAGTATTGCCTACAGCAGAGCGTGGTCAGCCTGAACTACACAACCAGCCTGGAGGTTGGAATAATACAAGGCTGTGAATTTGCTCGACTACTATGTCTACTGCTAGCAGTACCTCTCATAGCCGGGTTAAAATTAAATTGTGAGCATTAATCACTGCAGCATAGACATGTCCTTAAGCTTCTAACTAGATCAGGTTTGTTGAAGGTATTTTGGGGTGGAATTCCTACGATTTCCCGTGGGAAATGAGGGTATGAAAACCTTTCAAAACCTAGGCCATAATGCTAACAACAGTCCTCTTCACTGCAGAGCTTCAAAAGATTTCCTAAATGCTTTCTTAAAATAAATTAAAGCTGATGGAAAACTGCCTAAAGTTTTGAATATTTGGCCTATAGTGGAAGACGGTAGTCTATAAGAAATGGTTTGAGCCATTCTGCTTCGTAGAAGAGGATATTCAGGATATTCTGGAGATATCCAGGATATCTCCAGGCTGTCCTAGATGGGTGAAAGGCAACTGGTCCTGCTGTCTTGCAGTCTGCAAAAAAATAAACTGAACTCATTGCTACACAGTGTCATTAGAGCAAAGAACTAAGCAGAGCTCGGAAGAGGAAAGGACATCTTTGTGCACAGCAAGAATATCCTGAGATATGATGATGCAGATTTAAGAAAAAAACGTACTGTTTTTGAAAAGGCTGTGTGCCTGCCTTGCTCCATAGTGTCACTTTAAGCAGGAGGCAACTTTCTGCATAACCCAGCCTGCTCTGCCTGCTACCGTACACTGATGGTGTATTGAATTAATCTTGATGAATCCAGTACAGCAATTCCTGTATCTGTAGCATTCATTTTAATCCCATTAACGAATATCTTGTTATACTGAGAGTAAAGAAGAGAGTTCTGTCACTGATGTGAGGTTTAGATCGGCCGAGTAGATTCAGTCTCACTCCTTGCAAGATATTCCTACCCAATGCTATTTCATTCTTTCTCCATGTCACTAAACCCAAAGCATTATCCACCAGCTGAGAATGGATGACAATTATTGAGGCTATCTGGGATGCAGTGATTTGCAGAATCCCCTTGAAAAGCCCTTTCGGGACAGTGTAAATATTATTTTGTTTAGATGGATCCTATATTCAGATAGGTGATTTTTTCCAGAGAAAGATGTGCAGAATACATCTTTGAGATCAAATTTGCATGGATTCAGGAGTTTGCAACCTTTTTAGAGTTGCAGATCCCTATGTGCTTTCTACTGGCACTGAGGGCACTGTAGAGTGGATATAAGCTGCCTGACTATATCTGGCAAAGTCAAATTCAAATAAAATGCAGTTACAGAAAAGCATTTAACTCCTTGCAGTAGCTGGAAGCAGAGGACACTGGTGATGTCTCCCTGAAACCACACACTTCCTTACATTCCATAGCAGCCTAATCCGTATGGGGATATAAAGAAGCATGTCATCTCATAAGAGAAGTCTAGTTCATGACCTCTGGGCAGCAGGACAGCTGTCCATCCTTTACTCCTGAAGAGGTAGTGTTGCTCCTCAGATGTGTTTCAGAGCTGGTGGTCTGCTTCCTCCTTGGAAAAGCAGTGGCAGCACAAAACCCTGTAATTTTACTGGTGCCCTTGGTCAGTTTGGGATGTTTTGGAGGTATATTTTCAGGTGGTTCAGATTTTCCAGTGCCTTCATTTGCAAGCACTCCCGTGTGTACCATTGCACAGTGCTAAAGGCTGGAATCTCATGTGCGTGCATGGAAGTACATGTTGGGGCACATCTTGGACTTGTTTAGATAGCACTGAAATCCTGAAAAACTAGAGTTTGCTGTAAAAAAACAAGTCACATGAGTGAGAAGTGATAGATAGTGTTCTTTCCTTTCATTTTATTATTATTATTGGTATCGAGGCAGGGCCTTGAGGACCTGGCTGAGAAGAGGAGCTGCTCATACATGCATAGGAAGATAGTCCCTGCCCTGGAGAGCTGCCTGGCCAAATAGGGAACACATTCACCACCAGACAGCAGCTCACTGGAGCCTGGCCTGGTTGTTCAGAAACAAGCTTTTATGTTGTAGAGTCACAGAGTCTTTTAGGTCAGAAGGACGTCTGGAGGCTTCTTGTGCATCTCCTGGCTCAAAGGAGGGCCAGCTTAGGTCAGGTTGCTCAGCACCATGTCTAGCTGAGTTTGAATCTCTCCAAGGATGGAGATGCCTCAGCCTTTTTGGGTCCCTGCCCCAGAATGGGGCACTCTCATGGTGAAAAAACTCTTTGCTGATATCTAATTGGAATTTCCTGCGTTCCAACTTGTGTCTTGTCCCAGTGCACCTTTGAGAGGAGTCTGTCACAACATAGAGGTCAGGACATATGGACAGATTTCTGTATTTGATGATAAAAATGACCAGCGGATGTGAAATGCAGGGTACCCTGGTGTCCACTCCCATGATAAGCGCTCCATTTGGGGCTGTTGCGTGCTCTCGTCCTCGGTGGGGCAGGCACGCTCAGGGATGCTGGACATACTCAAAGGGAGTTACGGCCATGTTTGGGAAACAGCTGGTTGGAATCAATTTGTCCATGTACCAGATTCATAAAGATGATTTCTTCCTAAGTTGAAGCCTTTCTGAGGATGGGAAAGGGGAGGGAAGTAACCAGGCTAGTGATACACAACTAGTCCACACAAATATATAGAGCAGGAAAAGAAAATAAGCTTTCTCCCATGTCTTCTCTTCCAAAAGAGCCAAAAGAATAAGGAACAATTTCAGTTGATGAAAAGCACGAAAATCCAGTTGGGAATAACCCCAAACTTTGAAGGAAACACAAAGGCTCTTTGAAGGCAGATCCTAGTGAGAAGATGTTGGCCAGGCACAGCCTCCAGAGAGCAGAGCAGCACTACACACGCTCCTCAGAGGCTGCAGGTCTCCCTGGAGCACGGAGACCTCTCCCCAGCTTTGCTTTCACTCTCCAGGCATTTTATTGCGTGTTCAAGAAGTCAGGTCAGAGTTGCTCTCCATGCCTACAGGGTTCTCCATCCTTCCCTGTGGCAGAGGTGTTCCCCTGCATGATGCTAGTTCAGAAAAATGTCTCTTTTGCATCTTCCCCCAATATCTGATATGACTGATTTTTCACATCTCACAGGCAAGCACCTCAGTTTTTCTCCCCCTACTTTTTCTCCCTGTCAGCTACTTAGTAAATCTGTGTCCTTACATGATGTATGTCTACCAAAGGGTTTAGGATGGAAGTCCATCCCATGGCATTGCTCAGGTGGGGCTGAACTGGTCCGTAACCTATGTTTTTACTTACAGCCAAACTTGAAGGACTAAATAGTTTGTGGCTATGACAAGGCATGGAAGGGTATTCATATGCTCTGTGTGTGTCTAGGAAAAAAACGGTACGGGGCTGGCCCGTGATGCCTGGAAAACTCACAGCAGAAGAGAGAGTCACATTTCTCTCCTGAGCCTCAGTTTGGACCCTGCTTCTGTATCTGTCAACAGTGGAGAAGCAATCAGAGTAGTTACAGACAGTTTGTAATAAAAATTATTTTTCCTGGCACTTCGCTCAAGCAGTATTTCAAGCTTCGGTTATCACTACATTTGCCAGGGAACGTCCTGGGATGGGTAATAGCTGCATCTCTTTAAGTAGTAGCAATGCAGCAGAACTGGGAAAACTTGTGGTATTTACAAGTATGAACTTAGGAGCTTTTCTTTTCTATGGATTTAGAGGCTGTTGAGTCTAGGAATGGCTCAAATTTATTTTCACTTAAAAACTTTGTGATTCTGATATTATAATTGCTGCTCTAAGTAGTTTTGCTCATATAAAAAGACTTACTGATTGCAGTGAACAGATAGGTGGCTTTGGGGGGAGTTGCTTGTTTGTTTTAAAGCAAGATAAAGACCTTCCTTCCTGATTTCTAGAACAATTAATGGCAGGGAATTTCATATACTCAGTCATTACTTCATTAACGTCAATAACTGATAAAACAAACTAATGAGAATTTTAAAAGATGGGTCACGCAGTGACCCAGTAAATTATATTGCTTAAAAGTCCACAGGATCAGGAATGGTGTCTGCTTTTGCATTATATAGAGATTTTTACACCAAGCGCAACACAGGTGTTAAAAACAGCAAAACATTCCTGTTCTTTGTTTTTTTTAAAATGTAAGACAGACCGATATTATAGGGGCATTTATTACATTTTGATTTGAGGTTAAGAACTCAATGTAATATTTGCTTCCCAGTTACATGAAGGCTTTTGGCTCAGAAGAGGCGAGGAAGCTGAGCCTTGCTGACATCAGGGTAAAACTCCCAGAGATTTCAGTAGAGCCATGACTCAGTCTGTGGGTTCCCACTCTTTTGGGTGCAGAAACCTGTTTACATGAGTTATCGATAATAATGAATGAATATATGTTTTGTTTTAGCCCAGTTAGCCCTCATGTGGATCTGTATGATTTTTATTATTCATGATTATAAGCACTTAATTAGGTAGATAAGACCAACCCTGTTTCATCTCTGTGCTATGTTTGGGGCCACGAACAAGACTGGAATAGGGGCTACAGCAACAGCCGTATATTGTAAGAGATTTTCTCCATTAAAGAAAAAAGGTACCTTTGCCAATGAAATTCAGTTTAGGGTTGCAAACTGATGCCCAAGGCTTTGACCCCCGATTTCTTGCTTTTCATTCCAGTTGCACAAAAGTTTTTGGTTGCAAACCTGTCCCAGTAGGTGTCAGGCAGGGAAACTGAGGCACGGCAGAGGGAAGTGGACAGATGGGGCCAGCACCAGGTCTCTAGAATCCCCACCCCGTTTGCTATCAAGTACGTTACCGACCCTTCATTCAATGGTTATTAAGCATGGGAGGTGAGATTCACCTCATCTGGTATCGGACACAGAGAAGTTGTACGTCCGACCTCACTAGGGGCTGGGCTGTTGGCAGCTTTGACAGGAACCCGTACCATCACTGACTGGCAGTGGGAGGTCAGAAACTTAACCTAGAGGAGACTGAGAGCGGGAGAGGAGTCCCATTCCTCCAATAGGAAAAATGGAAATTCGCTATCTAGAAAATAGGGATGGAAATAACAGCATCAACAAAATTCATGGGTTTAATAAAAAAATCTGCCTAAAGGTTGGGGGGGCTAAAAAAGAAAAGGATTTTAAAAAAGAAAAGGATTAAAGGTAAGGGAGGAAAATTCTCATTCAAACATGAGCAGCAGTCCTGGGACTAGATAGTGGGTTCAGAGTGATTAGTGATGAAACAGACTCAGTCACTTGGAAGATCCTTGATCCCAAGCATGTAGGTAGGCTAATATTCCTTATTTATGTACATTATTCTGGTACAATTTGTGGACTGGGATTTTAAAATCTTACGTAGGTATAAATAGCAATTTATTGATGATGCTAAAACCTAACTTGAAGAAGATTTGTGTTAAATTCAATGACTTGAATATACTGGGACTGCTGCAGTAAAGGCTCACTAGGTTGGCTTTCCAGAGCACACTGTTCCAAGATTTAGAAAACCCAAAACAGGTAGAATGAAGAAACATAGATTGGGAAATTATAGCTGTTACTAAAAGTTAAGAAGCTGAATGGGACACATACTTGAATGTAAAAGATTGACAAGAATGGCAATAAAAGCCTGCAATGAAGGAAGCCAATAGAGTATAAATGCATCCATTAGAGCCAGTATCTTTCTTTTTGACTACCCAAGAATATTATATTCATTGTGAACAGCAGATATGCAAACTAAGAGCCAACAGATCATGCTTTTTTGAGCCACTGAGAGTAACCCAATCATCTGAGGCATATCCAGAGCCACATCTGTCCCTGCCTGGCATGAGGAAGAGAAGGAGGAAAGAATGGGGCAGCTGTCCTCCAAGGGTCGCTGTGATTGGGATGGTTTGTTACTGAGGACGAGATGGGAGGTGATACTCCCGAAACGGGCTCTCTAATACGCCTGGCATTCAGGCACTCACTCATCTGGGCTCTTTGTCAAGTTTCTTTTTCCACCCCGGATTGCAAGATGGATGCTTTCCTAGGAGCAGTTGTTACTGGGAGGACGGAGGCTGCTGAGCCTTTCATTTGCCTGTCTACACGCACATGCATAGCGAGATGCATTGATGTGACAGCAGTGCAAAGAAAGGAATGGATAAATAAAAGTCATCCCATTGACTTAAAAGGGGAACCCCCCCCGAACCTGGGAGGTGTTGCGGTTTCTCTCCCTAATCCTTCGAATACTCTGCCCCTCTCCGCAGGAAGGATTTGAGCCCAAACCTTTGCATGGTTGGAATTTACTACCTCATTGTTCCCCTACCTACATCAAAAAGCACCTTGCATGAGGCAAAAACTCACGTGGAGCCTTTTCTTGCTTCTCTTGCAAATTTTCTGTGTGATCGTGGGCAAATCAGTTAGGTTAACGTTTTAGCCTTGGGAGCCAAATAAGTTGTCTGAGCGTATATTTGTGCAGCAGGGCTAATTAGTTTCATCTAAACACTGTCCTAACCACAGCTTCCAGGAAGCTTAAAACTCACCAAAGCAAGTTTGCATTTGTCTGCAAAATACTGCCTATGTCTAGCCAGAGACTATATTTAGGCACTTGGGTTTTGGAGGTGTTTCGTACGCCTGGGTTTTTCAAACTCTGTTGGGGTTTCATGAGGGTGTCTCAGAGCTTATTGAGTTTGCTCCATAAATTATGATAATGAGCTCTCTGCCTGAAGTCAGTGGAAATAAGGCCTCAATGAGCATCTCTGAAACTTCCAGTCCTAGTGTGCCAATATTTAAGGTCTTGAAAAAGGAAGGCACTGAGCAGAGCACAAAGCTGGAGAAAATAAGCGAGTTGCCCAAGGTTATTTGGAAAGGCTGTGTCAGAATCACTGGCAGTCCTGGCAACGTGCCTGTCCCTCCTACGAGTCTCCTTGTTTGATTTTCTACCATTTTTAACTCAATATAAAAAGTATTCACATTATGGCTCTTTAAGTTATATTTTCTGCTTTATCTGGTCTAATATACGGTGCTTTTAAACTGGCATCTTGGCTCTGGTTTAGCCCCATCATATTTTATTTAGCCAGTCTGATCCTTTGCACCAGAGCAGAATAACTGCCCTTGAGCAAAGCCTGCTCACCAGTGTTCCCAGTTTATGGGTGGGGAAACTGAGGCACAGAGGTGGATTTTTTTGCCTGGAACAAACTAGATAGCCTGTAGCAATGCCCACACAGGTTCTCTTTTTTCCCATACCTTGAATGCAAGTGAAGTTAGAAAGTAGTGCAATTTAGGATAACTGTCCCTTGAGAAGCTGGTAGGATTTTTGCCACTGGCTTGAAAGGGTGGGGATCTCCCTTGTCTGCTTTCTGTTCCTAAGACTGTTTAGCTGGGGATTTTTGGATCACCTTATATCACGAACCCTTCCCCAGCTTGGAGCATTCTCCTGGAGGCCAGGAAGCCTATTGGTATGCTCTGAGAGCGGGTGTGAAGGGTACAGCCTTGGGGAAGAGGACAGTGCCCTTTTCCTCTGGTTTCTTTTTTGGTTAGTTCCTCCCCAGGTGGTCCAAGTGCAGGGAGCTGGGGGGATGCGCTGAGCCAGGAGGAGGATAAACCCACGCTGGGCTCTTGACAGCTTCCGTCATGCATTCCCAATTAAAATAACCAACACTGCTAACAGGCTGGAAATACAAGGAACAGTCACACGTGGAGGGCATGCACCCACAGGGAGAGCCCAGGAGTGTGTCAGGAGGGTGCCATCTTTCTCCGTTGACTCCAGAAGGAGCCAGGGTTGACTGTGCTCTTCACTTAGACTCCTCACTTAAGGGTCTAAGGATAATGGGGATGAATTTGGACCTACGCTTGTCTGTACCCCTGCTTTCCATCTGTGAAATGGAGAAAGCACTTCATTGTCTAATAAGGATTCTGGAGTGATAAATATATCAAAAGCAGTGTGGAGATGACATAGTCTAAGAGCTGGCTTTGTTGGACAGGGAGGCACTAGTGGAAACTTGCTGGTGGTCACTTATTTCAAGGTGAGAATTCAAATCAGAAGGTCACTTCCCCTGGAAGGTGTTAGTCACACCTGGGCACCCTTTACAATCAAAGGAGGCTCCTCGGGAGCAATCTGAGATTGCAGAGCTTCCCAGGAGATGACACTGGCCCTCCAGCCAATGCTGACCGGCTGAGATCCTACAGTCCCTCCTCAACAGTCCCTGTACCCCCTGGGTCACTGAAAGTTTGCCTCGTAAGCTGACAGATCTGGCCAACAGGGCACCAAACACCAACTCTTCCGCCCTTGCAAACCAAACCCTTTTTTGGAAGATGTTCCTGAAGATCAAACACATCCTTTGGTTTTGTCTGTCCATAGCTATGAGTCTGAACACATGCACTTTGAAGGGATGCTTCAAAACCACGGCCATGGGCCATATCCAGGCAGTGTGGTCTGGTCCCTGGGAACTTGGTAGTGAGTCTGGAGTCCTGTTTGGGCCACGAGGGCACCACCTCACCACCCTTCCCTTTTCCACCCTCAGCATCTCTTGCCCTGCCCAGAGTTCCTTACATTTCCTTATGATGATTCGCACAACCCTGGATGCGTGACACTGGCTCTTGCCTGTGCTCTCTAGGCTTGGCCATAAATACCAGTAATTTTCACGCTGCAGGAGATATTGTATTAAAAAAAAGAAAATCTCAGACATTACCTTCAGCAAAGAAGCAGTTAGTCTCTTCATCCTCCTCTCTCGGGTCCTTTGTCGCTTCATAGCACCCCAGGGGTGTTATCTGGGCTGGCATCTTCAGCAAGGGGTGTTTTCCTCCTCTTCAAGGTTTCCCCAAGGAAGCAGGAGTTGGTGTGGCCAGAAATGCTGTCCAGCAAGCAGCCTATGCCTGGGGGTGCCGAAGAGTCTCTTAGCAAAGGCTGAGGCTAAAAAAGCACTTGAAGCAGCTTATACCACTGACCCCTCTGTGTGTGTGCGAGTGTGTATGGGGAAGTGGACATTTCCCCCTCTCCCACTCTCCTCTATATCACTGCCTCCGTTTTTTCCTTCTCCCTAGTGACAATCATGTTAAATTCCCCTCCCCTCACTCAATTTTCTGCCGTCTGGGCTCATTTCCCCCACCTTGTGTTAGCACCCTCTTAACTCCCTTGCTAGGTCTATTGCTAAGGGATTTCCACCAGTATTTCTATCTCATCTCGCTCAAGGCAGACCAGCCTTCTGCAACCCTGGCGTCGGGTTGCCCGTTGGCTCTTCACACGCATCTTCCTTGTCTCTCATCTCCTCCCTGCCTTGCTCTACCCCTAAGATGCTCGCCCGCCATCCCTGCTCGGTCCCTGCCCTGGCAGGCTGTCACGGTCCCTTTTGTATCGCCTAACCCCCGGGCCAGCCCACCCCATCGCCCCGTCCTCCCACCTGCCCGTGTCCTTTACAGCCTGTGGCCATTCCCGTCCCTCCTGTCCACCTCAATCACCCAGCTGACAGCAGCACATTGAGTGACACCGCTTCAGCTGTCCCATGCCACGTCTTCGTTTTATCCCTTTTTCCGATGCTGCAGCTCGGTCCTGTCAGAAAAAAAAGAAAAAAAAAAAAAAAATCACCAAAGATTTCTGAGAATAGAGGCATTTATTGCAAGTACATCAGTTTAATATTTTAACGGTCAGAGGGTTGCTGCAGGAGGAGCAGGGAGCTGGAGCTGGAGCCGGTCTGAAATCCTGGTGGGGCTCTTTCTTTGGTTAGCAGAGGTGGTCGGGCAGGACAGGAGGAGCTGGGCTTTTGCAAGCGTTGGGGTCAGGCAACAAGGGCTGAGCCCAACCAGCCCCACAGGTCACACTGGTACAGCCAGGAATATGGACCATGCCCTGGGTCATCGCCACCTCGGTGTCTTTAGAAGTACACCATTAACTACAACTGCCTTTCCTTTTCTTCTCCATCAGAGCTGTTTAAAAAATAGCATCTCTGGGAGACTGGAAATGAACCCGTTTGTATGGGTGGATGTTTGTAGAGAGTTTTTGACCAATCTCCTGTCTGGCAGATAATATTAATGGGGTGTCTGAGTGCCTCAGAGTGCCTCTCAGGTCCTCACCTCACCCTGGGAGAAGGAAGCACTACTGAAATTTTGCTTTATGGCTGGGAAACCGAGGCATGGGGTGACATGCCCAAGTTCTTGGAAGGAGTTTATGGCACAGGAAGTACTTAAAAAAATCACACCCTTTATGCTACTTCTAAACTAGTAAATTAAATATGACTGGCAGAGTTCCCTGGCCCTGAAGCCAAATGGCCCACATTGGTATTATTAAGGCCTTTTAACCTCCAAACCAGGGTTGCTGCATCCAGCTGCCTGTCGGGATGTGTCTTACACCATGCAAACTCCTGAACTGTGCCTGGGAAATGCTGGGAGAGAGTGGCTGTCTCAGCCAAAACCATGCTGAGGGTGTTCCTGCAGTGAGGACGATCGAGTTCCTGCACCCAGCAGCATCGCCTGGTCCTGTTTCACTTACTTTAGGGCTTTGCTCTCTCAGAGAGTCTTATTACAAGCTGTCTTTCACCATACAGCCTGCTCCCCGGTGAGCATCCTACCCCATCCTACTATTTATTTTATCCTAGGTGAGTGTTCAAACCTCTGGAAGTGACTGCAGAGTTATATGGTCACTCTGCTTTTAACATGAAAATGTTTCCCCGCTAAAAAAGCCGAGTGCACTTCAGAAGTATTTTTTCCCCACAGAAGAAAAATGACACTGAACAATGATGTTTCAGCAGAAAATGGGGAAAAATTGATACCTTTTATAGGGTATTTTGGTTTAGGTCTTGTAGGAGTCTGGTAAGGAGCAGAGTGACAGGTTTACTTTTCAATTTGCTGCTTTAACTCTGAGAAAGTTGAGGATGTTTCCAAATTACAACAGAAGGAAAAAAAAAAAAAAAAAAAAGAAAAAGGGGAAAAAACTGTGAAACTAAGATAAGTCACTTAGGGAGAAGCATTGTACTGATTCTGTCATACATGGTACAACCCTGGCCCATTGCTCCATGACAAAAACCAATAATATTAATTAAAAAACCCTGACATAACCTGTTTTTTGCTTAATTCACAATCATGTATACCTGTGCAACGTGACAAAAATAATTTTTTCTTTAAACATTTTTCTAGTAGTCAAAATTTTTTGGATAGTAGGGAAAAAATGCTTATTTGATCAGCATTG
>NW_009229025.1:7612-18172 GCF_000690835.1 Fulmarus glacialis | reverse complement strand
CCCTCAAGCAATACCAATAAATTAAAACCCAAAAGCTTCTGCCATTCAATGCAATGTGTTCCTGGTGTTGCTTGTCCATGATATTACATGGCTTGTACTCAGGGTGCTTCCCTTCGGGCATTTGCTCCTCTGAAGCGGAGTTCAAGCCTGGGAGGGTGCAGCACACAGGCGGGGGGCTGTATAACCCCCCCCGAACAGCTTTCATAGCTGACATGCTTTGCAGAACAGGTGGGTGCCCCCCGCGGCGTGAGCCAGGGTGATGAGGGTGCTGCGCACATGGACGTCACCCTCTGCATTGGAGACTCTGCAAAAGCCATCTGTGGTCAATGGGGGCAGAAGTGGAATGAAAAGAAATGGGAGAACAAATCTGAGCACCGCATCTTTGCAGCGCAGCCGAGCCCCCGGGGTTGGCTTTCGCATGGACTCAGCATCCTGGGCTGCATCTCCAGCAGCGTGGCCAGCAGGTCGAGGGGGGGGATTCTGCCCCTCTGCTCTGCTCTGGGGAGACCCCCCCTGCAGTGCTGCGTCCAGCTCGGGGGTCCTCAGCACAGGACAGACATGGACCTGTTGGAGCGGGTCCAGAGGAGGCCACCAAAATGATCAGGGGTTGGAACACCTCTGCCATGAGGACAGGCTGAGAGAGTTGGGGTTGTTCAGCCTGGAGAAGAGAAGGCTCCGGGGAGACCTTATTGCGGCCTTTCAGCACTTAAAGGGGGCTTATCAGAAAGATGGGGACAGACTTTTTAATAGTGTCTGTAGCAATATGACAAGGCGTAATGCTTTTAAACTAAAAGAGGGTAGATTCAGAGTAGATATAAGGAAGAAGTTTTTTACGATGAGGGTGGGGAAACCGTGGGGGAGGTTGCCCAGAGAGGTGGTAGATGCCCCATCCCTGGAAACATTAAAGGTCAGGTTGGACGGGGCTCTGAGCAACCTGCTCTAGTTGAAGATGTCCCTGCCCACGGCAGGGGGGTTGGACTAGATGGCCTTTAAGGGTCCCTTCCAACCCAAACCATTCTATGATTCTATGATTCTGTGATCTTTCCGTTCAACCATTTGAAACGTAGCTGTAGTAGTGTTAGTGCTACGACATAGACAACTTGTTCCTGGGAAGCACAGCTGGAAAAGCGAGATGGTCTTACCAGGGTGCTGGAGACAACGCTGCTCTGCCCTCCCTTTCTCTGAAAGCTGTAGCTGAATCAGGTTGATGGGAGCAAGGGTGCAAGGCCACCATGGAAGAGAAGGAAAAGGGACAACACCAGATCTAGTGCATGCCAGCAATATGAGGTTGAAGGGAGGAGAACCTGATAAGAAGAGGAGACCCTCATGCCTCAGTTTACCCACCTGAAAAAGAGGGAGAATGATACTGTTGACTTTCCATTGCCCTCTTGTAGTTTGTCCAGGTTTCTTGCCATGGAAAGATTCCATTTGGGCGGCTGGGGGCTGACGCTCTCCTGTAACACCCTGGGTAGATGACTGGCAGATTTTGGACACGGGAAGCTGAGACTGAGAGCAGGGTTTGGTGTCACTGGAGCGTGCCGGTGCTCGGAGCCAGTTTCACGAGGATGCGGGGACGGCAGCTGGGAGCAAGCTGGGCATCTGACTTCTTCTGCGGCCACATGGAAGCTGTGAAAAGGGGACGTTTTCTATTTAGAGCTACTGATACACCTTGTAGCGATATCGAGAGCAGCAGTTTAGCTCAGGGACCCCACATGGTCCCATGCAGTCATGAGATTAACCCTGGCTGGCCTGAATTTCCTATAAGGTTATCAGCCCGTTCCTGATGGAAAGAAAGGTGATTGTCCCTCTAAACCCACCACCTTGGTCCATTGCACATACTTGCAAGCTGAAACTTTCAGTGTAAAAATGGATGGTCTTCTTTTTTGTTCTTTTTTTGTTAAAATCCCATTTGTTTGAAAGAAAAAAGTTGAATGTGCTGATTTTTTTTTTTTTTTTTGAGTCCTAGGTAATAACCTATAGGACATAAACTGCCCAAACTACATTCACTTTATTTTTATTTTATTTGTATTCAACACTTAGAGATTCATTGGAGTCTGGGTAAAACCAGTCCTCCCCAGTGCCCCATGCTGATTACTATTCATGACATAATTGATAAGATGGATAACTATAAACTTGCCAGGCAACTGTTTCTCTTGTAGCATTTGAACCACTGTAACACTAACCAAGAGGAGACTAATTTTTCTGTGTAAGGTGACTGGCCTCAGTTGGAACGAGAAAAGCATAACCATCACTATAGAAAGGTGTTTTGTATAATTAACGCAAAATTGCTACTGCACCCTTCTGTATGGGGATTGCACCTAATTGTTTCTTTAATGGCCAAACATCTAAACATCTCTTCTCTAGAGTTCTCAGTGGGTAGTTGTCTCATACATCCTTCCAAGGTAGGACGTTTATTCAGTAATAGATGGTTGACAGTGCTAATATGATCAGTGAAAAGGTTTCTAAATATTGGCGCTTTTCACAAGTGTTCAGATGGAGGAATTGGGGTAGGAAGGCAAGTACAGACTATGTGAGATGGAAAGTTGCTATGGCAGGTAAATGAACAGATGCTTAGATCCAGAGTGAAAATGTTCTGCGATGTGGCTGTGTTTGATCTGACAAACCGAGCAGTCACACGGGGCTTTCTCCTGAACGGGACACTCCTGAGGGGACAGCATCCCTGCTGCCAGAGGCTGGGTGAGGGGACTGGGGAGGGGGCTCAGACCGATCCCCTCTTGCTGATGATGGACATCTAAAACCTGGATCTCCTGGCAATTTTGTATGGTAGTTCTGGTATTCCTGGCTGATGCTAATAGGGTAATTTTGCTTTGCCACTTTGTTTTCTTTGCCATTGTAACCCTGTAATACCTACCATCACCTTACAGCTTGGCTTGGTTGGAGGAAAGCAACCGGCAGTGGTTTTTTTCATGAGTAGTGAAAAACTTGGGTTTTTTTCCATCTTGGTCTTCACTAGCAACTGCTATTCTTCAGAATCTCTTTATTGAGGGTCCTTTTAGTGTGAGAGCAATACAGATGCCGTTTATTTTGCACAGTATTCTGTAGCTTTACTGACCTAAATAGGACACGCTCCAGATACTGCTTTGTAACTGTGTGCTGCAGTGCACCAAGAGCCATGGACTTCTCTCATGTTCATCATTGGTGTGAAGTCCCTGTCAGAGTGAGGTAGAGAGGAATTATATCCAGTCATGCAAGACTCATCTTTTCTGGGTTTGCTTCAATGGTGGTGAAGAGATTGATTTTTGTTTCTGTACGTTCCCCGGTGGGATGCGAAGAGGATGGAGGGGAACAGATCATCTGCCCTTCTGGCTGCGCCTTCATACGCACTGCCTGGGTAAAAGTGGCTAGGAACAAGGAAAGTTGTGGTGCCTCACACCTGCTTGCATATTTGCGGGGGTGGAAAAGAGCAGATGTCCAGAGCTGCCAATTCTGGGAGTCCTGCAGGAATGTGGGGCCTGTGACAGCTGATTGAGTTGGAGAGGGTTTGGGTGGGGGAGTGTGCCTGTACGCTGCCTGGGAGAGTAGGTGATGGGGAAGGAAGGTAGAAAGTTGGCGTAGCCTCCAGAATGAAAAAGACTGTTTGAACCTAAAACGCTTATGGCCTGGATGCAGGAATTAAGTCCTCTTTCCTTGGGAGACACCCAGTCTTAGAGTCTGTGCTTGATTTTGAGTGTGCTTTCTGGGTTAGTCGATGGGAAGGTCAGGTTGCTGACCTCTTCAGGCTTGGCCTGATACAGTGACTGCCAACAGGTATCATCAGTCCAATTCCAGCACTCAGAGCTTCAACTCCAACAGTCCCTTGCACCATTACTAAGGGACAGCAAACATGGGAGGAGACAATAACCTCCAGAAAAAGGCCAGGAAGTAGCCTGGTTTGCACCCAATATTGAATGAATCTTCTAACAAAGTCTCCTGAACCTTGGCATTTCCTGAACTGGCTGTTGTTGAGTTTGGTCTGGCAACATGTTTGGTTTGAAAGCATCTGAGTAGGGCTCCACTGGGTGGGTTTGAACAGAGAAAAGACTACAGAGGCCCCCAGCTCCTCCCAGCAATGCCAATAACTCAAGTGGCAAGTGCTTCTTGTTTCCTGTATTAGGGGTTCCCCAGTCTAAGGGATGTGAAGTATTATTCCCTGCTTCGTCAGGTTGACGTTCCATCATGACGCCTTTTGGCCCACTTAGCTCTTGTGAAATCAAGGTTCAGACATATGAAGATGACAATGAGTTACGCAACCAGTATAGCGCTGTCCAGCTGCGGGCACAGATGTGATAAAATTAGTAATAATGTAGAACACAACAAAGATATTATCTGCTTTTGATGTTGGACTAATGAGAGAAAAATGGTTAATGAGACATTTATTGCCTTCACAGACTAATTGTCTGAGGATGCAAGATGGCATTCATGTCATATTATTTTTTTTTTTTAGATGAAGACCTTAAGTGAATTACCCAGGGTCCCCTGTAAGTCTGGGACAGAGCTGGCAAGTGAACCTGGGCTCCAGGTAGATCCATCCACCTTTTAGGACATCCAGTCTCAATTACATCTCCAGATACTGTCTGAAAGGTGGGAAGAGAGGAAAGAGATTTCTGAGGCCATCCAGTAGTAAAGGTGGGTCAGGTAAGACTGCTGGGAAGGCAACAGTCTTCATTTCTTTGCCCCTCTTACCTGATGAAGGTCAGGAGCACCAAGGAGGCTGCCCTGATGCGCGGCCAAGGACTCACTGCAGCAGCAGGACTGCTTTTTCTAGCCGTTGCCCAAGCCAGAAAGCCGCCGTCCCACTGACCTGCTGAGTTGGACAGCTTGTGACTATCTTAATTTATTGGCATTAGAATAGGAACAGTGGATTCCTGATGACTTCTCCTCTGTACAGGGACGTCTTTCCATGCAGGACAGCTCCGTCTCTCTTCAAGGCAGGAAAAAGGATCCTGGAAGAGCACTGTTGAGTTCTGACACGTATTTAGACGGGATAAAAAAAGTAATGCTGTAGGGTATTGTTTCAATCTCATCCCACTGGTGTTTTTACAATTAAGGAGATTAAGGAGGATCTCATCACGGCCCAATTCTGTGTCAGGCTTTTGGAAAATAGCCCGCAGACAGGCAGGCACACGCGCTGGTTGCATCAACCTGTGCATCTTTGTCTTTCTGAAGTCAGGGTGTGAAATTTATTGCCCCTGACTGCCAGAGGATGGAAAAATCCTGCAAGTTCCAGGTAATTTCAGGGCTTCGTCCAGCACTCAAGAGAAGAGTTTATCTCATCCTTTTCTCCCCTCCCCATCTTTGCATCTAGGAAGAGCAAGCAGTCAGGGTTCCTCGGGAGCCCCTTGGGGTCACAGCACAGCTGAGCAGATCCCGAAGCCCAAAACCCCAACCCGGAGTCCCTCGGGGCAGGCAATTACCAAATTAGCACCTCGTAGCAAGAACACGTCTTGAGAGCCAATTGAGCTGGATTTATGGGCACGGGGTTTAAATGGGGGTAACGCCAAACTTTGTGCGACGTAAATAAATAGAGTCCCCGCCGTCAGGCCGATGATTTGGAGCCCTTGCAGATGCCCTTTGCTGTACCTCCACCCGGGAGCTGGAGGCATCGTCCCCGGTCCCCAGCTGTTGCCCTTGAGGTTTACACAGCTGCCGCGGGGAGCGGGGGAGCGAGGGGTGGGGGGTACCGCCTCGTAAGCGCCTTGGTCCCGCAGCGGGGTCAGAGGTGGTCACTTTTGGGCTAAAAGAGGAACAGGTGGGTAAAGGGCTGACAGCGGGAACACTGGCACTTTTATTTTTAATGGCCCTCCCCCCCTGTACGCGCACATACGGCGCTGGAAAAGGCAAGACACCACTGTCTGAAAAGCATCTGACCGGACTGAACGAGCCCCCCTCCCTAAAAATCAGGGGATCGTCTTGCTTTTGGGGGTTGAATATTCATTCAATTTGCATTTTAACCCATGCAAAACTTCTAAATTAAAGCATTAATGCATGCATTTAAGCGAGCAGGCTGTGATCAAGCCTTCCTTCCTCATCCCACCTGTGTGCTTTTGTCTTCGCTTCGATTTTTTGCTTCGTTAGTGGGTCAATGGGTCTGTGCAGCAGCAGGCACAAGGATATCTTGATTAGATCTGTGTGAATAACCAGTTATTCAGATGTCTGGCAGTACTGAAAAGCTGGGGGAAAAAATCTTGCTGTGGTTTAACAGAAGTATTTTTTTTAAGACTGGGTAGGAAATGGTTTGTTGTTGGTTTCAGGCAGTTTAAGAAGATCCTATGAACATAAGAAGAAAACCAGAAGGAAATGTGAAAGAAGTTGTTTTAAATGGGAAAACAAATTAAGATTCATAGCACTAATAATAGCAGGTGTGCTGGGCAATGACCAGCCCATCAGGGAGGTGAGAACTGAACCCTGAAACATCACTGACACCTTCACTGAAGAGAAAAGCAACATGCAGTTACCAAATCTGTCCCATAGTTGTACAAATGGCCAAGATACTTGTGCCAAGAGTCAAGGAATTTTTTTCTTTACTGTCACATCCATATAGGCATGTTATTTTCCCAGCCTAGTGGGACTGAATCGTTCCCTCTGCTTTCAGGGACCTGTATTTCTGCCCAAGGCGGTTAGGGGAATGGCCAAGCTGATACATAAGCAGAGCTCGTTGTGTGTGCAAGCACCTGAAATACTTGAGAAAAAGGCTTTGCTCTTGCTGGATGGAGTGTAAAACTGTTTGCTCACAGTGTAACTGCTGTTGTTGAACTTATGTGGGGGCTCTGTGGCTTTCAGCAACCAGGGGTAGCTGAGAGCGGTGGAAATACTGTTTCTACCTGCTGGTATTAGGGCAGGCAATCAGTGTGTCCATAAAACCCAAGGTTAATCAAGCCTATGGTGAAACCTATTCTTTGACCTTTGCAATACAGAGCAGACTTAAAAGTTATTAAGGTACCTTTGCTTTCTTATGGTGTAACAGGTTTGTTGTTCATCTGTGCGACTTCCATGAGTTTGTGGTTTTTAGTCCCTAGAGAAGGACAATCCCCAAGATGCATCTCAATGACCAGTATGTGAACGTGAGTCCACCTTAGCGGGGGGTTCCCTCTGGGAGTTTGTTGCATGTGACATCAGATTAATAGATTTAGGACTGAGAGAGACCATAAATGCTCTGCTTGAACCCGCTGTGTGATGACAGGCTGTGGAGCTTCACGTAAGGTGAATGAATGAGACCAAATCCCACCCCAAAGATCTGATGACAGAAGAAGATCTCGTTTTCTATTAAGTGGCTGGCTTTACACATTTCCTTGCACAACTGGGATCATTGTAAGTTGTTCTTTTTTCTTTTTTTTTTTTTTTTTTTTTAATCAGGGCCGTAGCATGTCTTACATAGAAGTCAATTTGTGCAAATAATAAAAAAAGAAGTGTCACTTGATTCCAGCCCTGAGGAATACAGTGGCAAGCCATCCCCTCGCTGGAGGTGAAGCAAAGCCCAGGAGCAGCCTGCTGCAGGCTCTTTTCTTTCATGTGACTAATACACACAAATCCCCAGTCCCTGGGGACCCGGGGATCACTGACAGCAGTGGCAGGCTGTGAGAAAGGGGTGAAGGGAACGAAACTGTGCTCTCCTTTCATTCGCCAGGGTCAGCTGTCCCACCTGTTCCCTCTGCTTAGACATGGGGAGCAGGGACGGAAGGGATGGGGCAGTGGCAGCCTTTAAAATGAAAACTCATCGAACGGAAGGAATTTCGTATTAAAATGAGAAAAAAGTGGGTATTCACCTTGCCACAAGGGATGGGCAGAAGAATAGAGATTGCTGGACACAGCGGTGGGGTTGGTATTTGCCTGAATCGCTCTGAGAATTGGGGAGCAGGCCAAGAACAAGTTTCCTAATGAAAGACTAATGATGGATGAAGCTCAGTAGGTGCTGGGTTGCAGTTTGATTCGGAAACCCAATCTGCTACCAGCTGTTTATTTAAGCAAATGCCATGGCTTCGGTCTGCAGTAGTGCCTGCTTAGACTTCCCTGGGAGATTTCTTCCATCAAAGCGACCCCTCTTGATTTTAACAGGGAATGTTGCCTCTGGGGTCTGTGGTCCAACCTGTGCAGTTCTCTTGTCGGGATGTTATGACAGAGTTTGCAGAGTCTGTAGCACGCATGTTTTCCCACAGTCATGTGGGATTGTGTTTCTTTGCCACTGTTTAAAGTAAAAGCTTTTTTAGGCTAGACGCTATCTGGTATCCTGTGGTTACAGAGCACCCGACACAATGGAGCTGTAGCCTTTCTTGGATGCTATTGTTAGCATGATAAAAAGCCCTGTAACACAGAAATTGAGGGAGTGATGGTCCATCACACTGAAACAGAGCCCTGCTTGGTGGGAACTGTGAATGAGATGGTGGTTATGAGCAGCCCAGAAGAGGAAAATCTCTGGGAAGACCTCAATACCAGGATGCTGTTTCACAATACAGATGCAGCTAGTGCTTTATTTGAAGTCACATTTGTTTCCTTGTGGCTGTGTTTTTTATTTAGGAGGATTTCTACGCTGTGATGGGTCTAGGAGCCAGCCTTGACCTTTGCTGTCCCTGGCCATCCCGTGTACTTTGCAGATCCCAGAGGAGCAGGGGAGCAGCCTCTGCATGCTGGAGAGAAGTCCAAAGCTGCAGCAGACAAATCCTCTATCCTCTGCAAGGTGCTGGTTTCTCCTTATCCAGTTGCCTTCTGCATCCCCAGGCTCCAGCATCTGCCACGGGCAGGCGGCCGGGCGACTCGCATCCCCTCCACGACCCGTGCGACAGGGGACGCGAGCCGAAACACACTCAACCTTGAAACCAAAGTAGCCTCAAACGTGTCATTAAAGCAGCTGCACTGGCAATAAATTTAGTATTTAAAGAAGTTCATCGCCTGTTTAAAATGCAGTGAGAGTAGCTATGGGAACAACTTCAACAGAGTTTCGTCGTGCTGAAAAGTGACCCTGTAAAGACATGCAGAAAGGTTCCTGGAAGCACCAACATTTTTCCTCTCAAAGGAAGGACTTAAGCCTGTTTCAAATCCGCTAGAAAAATGAACCAGGCAAGTCAGGCAGCTCAGCTACGGGCTGCAAATGTAAATAGAAGTAGTGGTAATAAAAGGTTTTAAAATCTGAAAAAGTTAATAATATGAATGTTAAGATTTTCAGGAAACAAAATGCTTTTTTTTAGTGCAGAGGAGCAGGAATAAAGGGAAATTTGAAGGTATTGGTACTGCCCGATAAATACAAAGGATACTTTTTGCTTTTCAACTTCTTAGTTGACTTTCAATGCCCTTTTGTAAAATTTTTCCCTAGATCAGCTCATGCAGTATTCATGTTAATATTCCCTGCCTTCGCCACCCCACCTTGTGTAAATCATGGCAGGCAAGGGAGCATCTCTGCTGGGGAGATTATGGTCTGGTGCCTAAAACACCGGAGTAAAGATAAGGAGATCTGAGTGCCGTTCCTGACCTACCAGGGGCTCTTTCTTCTGATTTGAGAAATGTTCATGAACTAGCTATACTGGTCTTCCCATACTGAGATTTCTGTGCTAAGGTGTTTAAGAAGGAATTGAATGTGGCAAAACCAGACACCACTTCTGAAATCCTTCTCCTCATCCCTGGCTGACTATTCTTCTTGCCCTACATGTGAGCATCCAGACATAAGTGATTCGTGACTTAAGTACATTGAAACTCAGAAGGAACAAGCCACCTTGTCTCAGCCCTACTCCTGTGGCTAGGACCGTGATGGAAAGGGCATGATTTTCACCATGGTGGGCAGCTCAGCCTGCTCCAGCAAACCCAGGACTGAACACAGTAGCTTGGCAAGGGCAGAGATTTAAGGCTGTGATGCTGGTCCCATCTGAAGGATGCTCAGGGCTGTAGAAAATGGGGAGGCAGTAGGTGCAGACCACCCTGCACGGTGGGACTCGATAGCAGCGAGGGGTATTTACCTGGTCTCAGGAGACCACTGGATCCTGATTACACCTAAAGGAACCCAACCCCTGTGGACCCCAGGGAACAAATTTTAGCATGGTTGATAGATGCCAGATCCCTGCTTAGCATTACTGTGCTGTCTCAACTCACCTTCCTGTGGGTAGCTTCACCCAGCTGGATGCTGAGGGCCAGAAGGAGGAAGGCTGGGATTCAGAGAGGGAAATTCAATCAGAGCGGGGTTTCCAAATCCCTCAGGTTCCCTTGGAAATCCCAGCTCAGCACCCTGCCCACTGGTGTCTAATAAGCCTCTCAGGAAAAAAGACATCAAACTCCAGGATTTATTATTAATCAGTCCAGCTTCTTAACACCTTCTCTTATGACCTTGGTTGCTAGGAAGTTTGTGTCAATACACAAAAAGTGAAGTATTAATAGAAAGAAAGAGCAGCTGTTAGAGCTCTGCGCGGAGCGGCATGGCCAGTGCAGGGGCTGTCCTTGCAGGACACCCTAGCCTGTAAAGTCTTCCAGTCTACATGTCTACTAGCAAGCCAACCTGGCAGGCCCCTTTCCTGCTTCTGCAGCTATGCCCATGCTATTAAACTCAAAGACAGCTTCAAGAACTTGGTCATTGCATCCATA